>NC_056746.1:1194437173-1194614673 GCF_019279795.1 Protopterus annectens | reverse complement strand
TGTGAACTTTTAAAGCTTTCTTTATCACATGAGATGCAGTTTGGTGAGCAGGTGAAAAGATCAGCTGCTGTATTCACCATGTGCTGTATAGAATTTCTACAACAGTGATGCTGTGATCATGCTATTTAAAAAGGCAAATAGTTTCACAAGTCAATGCAAAGAGTTGCAGCAAGTGGTGTGTGTGTGTGTGTGTGTGTGGGGGGGTGGGGTGGTGGTGGCATGAATTGTCCAGACAAGAACTAACAGTGCAATATGAGTAGATGGGAAGTAGCTAGGTAGGGATGCTAAGCCAGATGGGAGAGATAGAGGGCAAAATAAACACAGAAAGTATAGAGATCTTGTGCTAAGAGTATAGGAGGGACAGGGATGAGCCTTAGATAGTTCTCAGGAAGGGATGCAACTAATACAATTAGAAGGACTGAAAATGGATGAAGTGGTGGTGGGAGTGTTATGGATATGAGGGCCAGTGAGCAAAGGACAGGAGAGGCAGTGTGAGAAAACAGAAGAAGGTTTTAGTGATTGGATAAGTCACTCACAAAAATGGTGATGAGGCTAAGTATGCTTGAAAGTACAGAACAGATTTCACTGAATTTGGACTTGGGGCTTAAAGTGAGTGAGATGTGGGAGGTGACTAAAGTGATCACCAAGGAGGAAGGGTGAACATGTTCATGTAGGTAGTAATGATTAGTCAGAGGATACGGTTGAGCCAGCAGCAAGGAGAGTCAGAAGGGTGGCAGAAACACAGCTGAGGTACCAAAAAGGGGGGTCAGGGAGGTGAGAGAGAGCTACCCAGTGAGGGGTTTGGAGGGAGCATATTCAGATGTGCTACTTGTACTAGCAGCTAGTAGATGGAGGAAAGAAAGGATTACGGAAGATAATTACTGGCTTCAGCAGGACGCAAAAGAGAAAGGAGAAAAGAGTAGGACTGGTGGGGGAGACATGGCAGGAAGGCAAGCTCTTTGTGAGGGACAGGCTCCATCTTAACCCAGAAGGACAGAGGTGATTATTGTTGGGTTGTGAAAACACTGAAATGGTACAAACAAGGGTGATTTCATCCATGGCTGTAGAATCTTACTATGTATTTCAAGAAGTCTGGGTAGGGAGATTTGGGATCTGAAAGAAGTGCTGCAGAAGGAGAAGATGGACACTACAAGTATCATATGAAACATTGGCTAATGCCAAGAGGAGGTGGAACATGGAGGTGCCTACCTATAAGATGTTCTGGAATAATGCAGAAAGAACAAATGAAGGGGGAAATACTAATTTCAATAAAATAAGGCACCATATGTTGGGTCAGAGAGAAAGAATTATACCAAACCAGGAAAAAAGCAAGGATGCAGCCATAGTTAGAAACAAAGTCAAGTGTCGTGGGAATTAATGTGGAGAAAGACGGCACAGCTGTGGATAGAAACAATGACAAAACAAGAGAGGAGAATGAGAGAATGAAGTAGAGAATAAAAGAGTGGAGAAGGAGGAAGAAGGTATTACTCAAGGGTGATCTGAATCTTCCAGGAGCAGTTCCAAGCTCCAGAGTAAAGAGAATGTAAGATTTGCTTAAGATCTTGGATCAGGAAGGTTTTAGCAAAATGCTGCAACACTTTACTAGAAAGACTGAATTTTGGAAGTGTTCTTAACAAATGCAGAGGGTATAATTGTTGCCCAGGTTAAGCCAACATTAGCCCACAGTTTCATGGCACTGTGTGATTTATACTGGGGAGATGGTAATAATAAAAAGACAGAGACAAGGGTGGGGGAGTTTAGAAGATGGATTTATGTTGTACTGTGTGGGTTGTAGGCAATGATGAGTTAGCATAGTGAGAGCCAGGAGAAGGGTTTGGAGGTAGCATCATGGGAGCAAATTAAGGGAATAAAAATTATGAGAATGGGTTGGGGGTGGAGTACTTAGGGCTGTGGACAATAGTGTTTGGATGAGGCAAAAAGACAAAAAAAGAGAAGAAGGCCAGTTTGACTACAGTGGAATGTGAGGCTAGCAACTTATGCAATCATAGGGCCTATATGAGGTGGAAAGGTGGGGGTGGGGAGGATGCAGAAGCACAGTGTCAGGGGGCTAGCAAAAGCAAAAGTGAAAGAGGTGTGGCAAGAGAGATCCATAAGGGAATTAAGGGCTTTTTAGTTGCATAGCAGAAAGAGGGAAGAAAGGATGGGGCAGAATTGTCCAGGCTGAGCAAAAATGACAGGGAAATCAGAAAAAATACAAATAGTAAAGGTACTGAATGAATACTTTGCTTCAGTCTTTACAGGGGAAAACAAGAGGAGGGTGCCATGCTGGAAGAGAAGAAAGGGAAGATGAGTTAAACAGAGGGCAAACACCTGTAAAAAGGGGAAGAGAACAAGGACCAGATATGCTGTCTCACAGAATCCTCAGATATTGGTCCAGTGTGCTACTAGAATTCACAACAGGGATTTTAACAGATCAATGGCTAGTTCAGAAGTGCCAGATGATTTGAAGACTATAGATGTGGTTCCTTTTAACATCTGGTAGGGCAGAAATAGATCTTGGGAACTATAGATCTGTTACCTTAACAACACTGGCAAGGGAAAGCCATGAGGAGAATCTTGATGGGAAGGCTGATAACATTTCTAGAGGATAGCAATCTCTGAGACAACAATCAACATGGGTTTATGTCCAAAGGAGCTGCCAGCCACACCCGATCCAATTTTATGAATGGGTTATAGGTAGACTTGGCAAGGGAGTCTCAGTACAAATGGTCTACCTGGACATATGCAAGGCTTTTGACTTAGAGTTACTCAGGAGGTTGACTTAAAAACTGGAAGGGTTGGCAGTAAGATTATGACTGAGGAAATGGATAGCTATGTGGCTGAATGGCAGTTCACTGGGGGTCTGTGGTAAGATTGACAATTTCAAGAACTTGGAAAACTACTAGCAGAGCACTGTGGAGAAAGTCTTGGGTTCAATACTCTTTAGTGCCTTTGCCACAGATATATCTAAGGGAACAGAAAAATAGGATCAATACCTTTGCCAATGACTCAAAGAAAGGTGCAGCAGTGGGGGCTGGTGAAGAGCATAGGGGGGAAATTTGGAAAGGCTGAATAGTTGTACAGAAAGATGGACATAAAGGTTCAGCCAAAGATCCAACGTATGCCTCTTACATCCTGCAGTGAAGTTATCAGCTGGGAAAAGTGAAACTGAAAGAAAGAGAACAGAAGGACCTTGAGGTATTGTTCACACCCATAATGAACTACTAGCAATAAAGTGACAGGAACATGGTGGCAACAGATAGAATGATGGGCCATATTCCTGAGAATAAAGTCCAGAAATAAAGTGGCAATACTTCCACCTCTACAGATTTATGGTCAGACTGCATCACAGGTACTATGCACAATTTTGGGGGGCAACATGAGGAAAAGGACATCTAACTGCTAGAAAGAACACAGAGGAAAGCTGCAAGTATGCTCCATGTTAAGGAGAGAAATGAATATGATTAGAAGATAGAGGAGCTGGGGCTCTTCTCACTTGAAACCAAATAAGACATAGGGACAAGATATTGGTTCAAAGGACTGTGTCAGGGAGATATTGAAGGGACCAGTCTGAACAGGAAGAACATAGGGGGGAAATTAAGGAGCACGGGTATCAGATTTTAGGGATTATGGATTTCCACAAGTATTTTTTCAGGGAGCAGGTGGGTGACCCATGGAATGAATGATTCGAATGCATCGTGGAATAGGACTATGCAACGCTCTGCAAAGGCATTCAAGACAACCTGGGACATTTGTAAAAAAAAAAAAAAGTAAGGCAGAAATGGGGGGGGGGTAATACCAGCTAAGCCTATTTCCTCCTTCTGCCATTATGCAGATCCAGTGAAATGCAATCTATGATTTCTTAAGATTTTCTACTCCTGGCAAAGCCTGCTGCAATATTTTCTTCTAAAGGTATATAAAAATGCCGCTTTTCAAAAGGTTAGCTGCAGTGCACTAACTGAAAGCATTTTTAGATATGCTCAGATATACTGTAGTTGTACTACACAAGATTTCCCAGCAAATGTATGCTAGAAGTATGCAATAAAGCTTTCCTTTCTCTCCCCACTTTTTGTCTTCTGAGGAGGATGTAAAATATTATCCGTGCACAGCTGTTTTTTGTATAAATCAGTTGTTGTATATTAATTTACTTGCATCCATTTTTCTTAGATTTACAAACCCAACTGAAAATTCTCTTTTAATACCACAAGTGTAGATTTTCCTAAAGGGGATCCTGTAAATAAGGAAGTACCTACAATGTGATACTGCATAAAATTACAGATTCAAAATAATAAAACAAAGTAATTATGTATTCTAGAAGGTGATAAAGAAACTAGTGATACTGCATAATAGCAGAAGGAGGCAAGAGGCTTATCTGGTATTGCCACCCCCCCCTTATCCCTACCTTACCCATTACTCTTCTTTTTTTACCTTACTGCAAACATAGCTGAATGGCAGTAGTCCAGGTTTTAAAATTTTAGTAAATATTCAAAGGAACAGGTATCACAATTCCATGTATTTATTTACTTTATTTATTAACTGGGTAAGTCCACTAGACATGCATCCCTTTCCAGGGGTGGCCCATGACAGCTCTATGTTAAATGACTTCCTCAAAGTACAAAAATGGAGGCTTAGGGACTTGAGCCCTGAATTATAGAAAACAGCTTGTTAACAGCTCATTACCTTAATCCTCTGTGCTAATTGCCAGACTATTTAATATACACTTGGATTTATTGTCACAGAAAAAGCAAAGTCCATACTGTGAGCATAGACAGTCTATCAAATATAACTACTCCTACTATCACTAGAGAACAGGTACTTAATCCTCTCTCTAAGGCCAAGAACACTACATCAATAGACCTGGACAATATCCCTGGGTGTCTTCTAAATGACATGAAACATGACCTATTAGGCCCTCTGGAATCACTATTTAACTGCAGCCACCAAACAGGCTTCATGCCTCATGAATGGAGAAAGGCAACAATCATCCCTCTGCACAAAGGTGGGCCATCTACAGATCCTGAAAACTACAGACCCATAAGTGTCACTAGTCTTATATGCAAAGCCATGGAAAGAATTTTCATGGAAATGATCAGTAATGATATAGTAAACCTCCAGACACTGGACACGACCCAGTCTGGTTTTGTAAAGGGCATGTCATGCCTACTCAACCTGGTGGACTTCTTTGAGAAGGTCAAGGCAATGGATGTGGACAAAATGGTTTACCCTGCCTACCTTGACCTGTCCAAGACATTTGACATGATACCCCTCTCAGGTATTGTTGACAAACTCAAGATGTTAGGTACAAACCCTTATGTCACCTGGTGGACAGCCTACTGGCTTACAGACAAGAACCAAGAAGTTAGAACTGGGGAGTCTACCTCTACAATGAGGCCAATCACAACTGGAGTCCCTCAGTGATCGGTTTTGGGACCGCTTCTTTTTGGCATTTACTTCTCTGAAGTCAAAGCCAATGTCGATGGTTTCTGGCTGACTAAATTTGCAGATGATTGCAAATTAGGAGCTGCCATTGAATCCCACACTGACACAAATGTTCTCCATGAAGGGCTGACACAGGAAAACAACTGGTGTCAGATCCATGGACAAAAACTAAATGCCAAGAAATGCATAATAGTATCCTTTGGGAAGTCATCCTCCCCTGATTTAAGAGTTCACCCAGTAATGAGGGACTTGGGGATACACATACCTAGTAATCTAGTCTTTGACCATCATGTGTCTACAGTAGTGAGGAAATCATTCTATGTTGTGCAACTTCTAAACAAAGGTATGGCATCTAGGTCTAAGGAAGTCATTCTTCCACTGTATTCGGCATCTATCAGACCTATCATTGAGTATAATGCCTTGTTTGGCATATACCTAACCAGACATATCCAACAATTGGAACATTCAAAGAGGTTCCTCGCTAAAAGAATACAGGGTGTTAGTAAAATGTCCTATGCAGACTGCCTCAAGACAGGATCTCTGTAGTCTATCTCTTACGTGCTTTTGAGGGGAGATCTATGCCTGGCGTACAAGGCAATGTCAGACCTCACTCTAATGGACCTCCTGCATATCCACAAAATAGACAGGACCAGAATTACCCATTCTAAAGACTTATACCTTTCCTGTGGTATAAATAGGACCTGCTGGAGAGACAGGTATATATCCCAGAGACTACCCTGTCTTTGGAACAGGCTCCCTAAGCCAATTCAAGTGTAACTTGGACAGTTGTATGGGGAACAGGAAATTAATTCCCGGTTTTGCACCTATGTCTCTAATGGATGTAGGCAGCCTGTAAATGGTTCATCTTCCAGGCCCCTGCTTGTAAATGTTTAATCTCCCAAGCTCCTGCTTACAATTATCAAGGATACCAGAACTTGTCAGAGATTTGGGATGCATGACTAGGCTTAAAAAGATAATTTCTGATAACCTAATTTTTAGGCTGTGGATTTCTCCCATCTTTTGAATTCTCACTTTATCTACAATCTGTAAGCTTGGTAATTGCAGTTTCTATCATGGTTGTATTTTGTCTCTTTTGATTTCTTTCTAGGATTTTGTTTCCTTTATGTTGGTTTTCAGCCATCTGCAATGTAGCTGTAGGAGATTTCAGAGGTTTTTCTCCTGAGACAGTTCCTACTGCACAACTGTTTCATTTGGAGACACAGCTTTAGCAGTCTCTTCCTTTAGCTCTTGACCATCACATCTGTAGGTTCATAGGTAAGTACTAGAGTAGCTTCCCATGTAGGCCATTTTAAGTGTAGCCACTTTTCATTTGTGTTCATATTAACTTATCCCATTTGGTTAGAGATCACCCTTGCACATCATATGGTTGATAAGTATATATTATCCCTAATAAAAATAACTGGGATCATACCTTAGATAATTTCAGGGAACCCATGCATGGGTAAAGCATTTAGGTTCTACCTCTGCCCATTAGTAGTACAGGGGGCAGTCTTTGGGTAAATTTTCTGTTTCCCATCCATAGATCCATTTGCATTTGAATATCGATAGGGATGAACTTTGTTTTATGTGGATAAGAGTTTGTTCCAGAGCAGCGTATCCTATATGAGATATACCTTTCCCTCTAAAGCATTCTGTTGATGTTGCATAAGAGGTTTAGATCCATAGATTGAGTATTTATGAAGCCATTTGACTTGCTTATTTGCAGTAAGGCCATCAGTATTGGGTAGGAGGATGCCTGGTATGCCAGACACAGGTCACCTCTTAGCAGTCTGTAGGATACCGAGTATAGTGACAGGGCTTTTAGTCAGTCCATGTAGGACATGTTTAGGCTTTGTATCCTTTTGGTAGGGTATCTCTTTGGGCGTTCTAGTTGCTGCATTCATCTGGACAGATACATGTCAAAGGGGGTAATTATATTTAATGTTGTGTTTTTGTTGTTGTGTCTTTCGGCTTATCCCGGCTAGGGGTCGCCACAGCGGAACTCCGTTCCGCTAATGTTTGGTAGTGGATTTTTACATGCCGAGTTACCAGCCCTGATGCACATCCTTCAACGAAGGCACACCCATTCACGCATGCCTCCACACAGAAGACGCTCTAGCTGAGAATTGAACGCGGCAACATCTTGCTGTGAGGTGACAACGCTACCGCAGCACCACTACCATGATGGGTAATTATATTTAATGATTGGTCTAAATGAGGATTGAGTAAAGGTGGACAATGACATCCCTAGATCTAGACATAATTAGTATAGAAGGACTTTCTTACAGCAATGAACACATGTTGATCAAAAGTTAGGTCACTATCCACATAAATTCCTAAATCCCGAACAACTAGGTAAAATTTTAGGGTATTTTGTTAATGTGGTAGTTCCTTGGGATAGATGACTTGCCAAAGGATACAATAATGATTTTTTAACATTTAGTTTATGTCCATAATTTTGACATTAGTTATTTTTTTGAGACAAACCTTTCTGCAGGATGGCTAAGTCATTTGGAGATTCATTGATTGCTGCTAGCAGTCATCTGCAAATTCAGTCAGCCAGGGCCCCTTGGTATTGGCTTTTACTTCCAAAAAGTAGGTGGCAAACAGAAGCAGTCCCAGCAAAGAATCCTGGTTGACTCCACTGGTGAGTGGTCTCTTTGTAGAGGCATATTCCTCTATTTTGATTTCCTGTGTCCTATTTATCAGCCAGTTGGCAATTCAGTGGGTGACACAGGGTTTTATTCACAGTTTATTTAGATTTTCTGCTATACCTGAGTGGGGAATTGTGTCAAAAGCTTTGGTAAGGTCAAGGTTTGCTGTATGTACCATTTTGCCTTCATCCGTTGCTTTGGTAAACTTTACAAGAAAGTCCCCCAGTTTGAGAAAGCATGATCTACCCTTGATGAATCCAAACTGAGACAGGTCCAGTATTTGGAGGTTCCCTATGTTCTGACTGATTAGTTTCATGGTAAGTCTTTCCATGGCTTTGCATATGTGGCTGGTCAGACTTATGGGTCTTTAATTGCCTGGGCCTGTGGAAGGTTCTCCCTTATGCAGGGGAATGACTGTAGCTCTTCTAAATTTACTTGGTACAAACCTGTATCTAGGCTGAGATTGAACAATGTTGATAGGGGATGGCTAAATCATGCTTTATGTGATTTGAGATGCATTCGGGAATATTGTCAGGACCTACAGATGCAGTATTTTTAGCTTTTGATAACACTCTAAGGACTTGATCTTGTGTGATAAGAATTTATTGGCTAGTAACTTTGCTATATCTTCAGCCTCAATGTAACATCACAGTCAGCTCAGTGCATTACTGCAACATGTGTCTATAGTCTCATACAAGGACTGGTTGAATCACCTTTGGTTGTACATCTTCCTAAAACTTCTGATTCAGATTTGATGCATTTTTCTTAAAAAAATGTCTGCAATTTCCTCTACACATCATCCTCATGAAAAATGAAGGATCTTGGTTCAGTTTATATACTAATACCTTCAACTTCTTGGTGCAGTTTCCCATGACTTTTGGGTTCTTTCTTTTTCTATAGTCTATAAATCTGGTAGTCTTTTGATATCTTTCTACCATTTCTTCACTTTATGTTGGCTGTAAGACATTACTAAGCAGTAAGAGTAGGTAATCTCATTTAGCACCTTCTACCCACCAGCAGCTGAAC
Source organism: Protopterus annectens (assembly GCF_019279795.1). NCBI lineage: Eukaryota > Metazoa > Chordata > Ceratodontiformes > Protopteridae > Protopterus > Protopterus annectens. The sequence continues at coordinate 1,194,605,554 of NC_056746.1, read as the reverse complement.
TGATGACAGGTTGAGTTCCCACAGTGGAGTATTCCTATATTCCAAAATAATAAAATTACAGCTATCCTGTACAGCTCTTTTTATGACATTCTTCACTTTTTAGATGGCTTACCCTACTTGCCCATCGATGAATGAGCATATTGTGTATCCCTGTCTTACAATTACTGGCTTTAACGCACTAATCACACTTGTTCTTGATGTATCAGTCAGTTTGTACCATCCAGTTTCCCTGGACAGTCTGGAATTGGGCATGCTATCAGTCCTTTTTAGATTGTTATGGAATCTCTTGTAGATGGTGCACATCTGGACTACTTGTTCTTTCTGAGCTGATACTCCTGGCCAAAACATGATACCTCTTGTTCTTTCTTTGTCATTTACTATTCCCAGATGTAATTCATATATCCTTCCAAGCTTTTCCTTTGTCTGTTGTTTGGGAACTATTTTTTTCTCAGCATTGAATGTAAATCCTGGGACATATCTTATTTATTTTTTGGAAGGAGAAAAATACAGCTAAATTTATTTCTTTACTGATGATCTTTGCTCAGGTGATCATATTACTGCAATAACTTTTAGTAACTGCATTTCTAAGTCAGTATCAGTACATTTCTAAAATTAATTTACCTTTTTGTCACTGGTAACTGTGGTATTGGCACTGGAAACTGGAACTGTTATTCTAGCAGTTCTTCACCCATTTCTAGTAAATATGTTCTACTGAACATGTCTGTTGTGTAATCCCCTGGCTGGTTTGATTTTATTTTCAGATCAGATATTATATATTATCAATAATATCCTTTGTCAACTAGGAATTGACTTGTAGAAATGTTTTATAAATATTCTTTGCAATGGTTTGCTGTTTATTTCCATTTAATACATACGTATGTACACAGCTGCTAACAGTTATTTTCAATTTCAGCTTACATATTTTGTGCATTTGTAAATACTCTTGACCTGTATGCAACTGGTCTGTTCTCCAAAAAGTATAAAACATGCAAACATCCTAGCTGAAGCCAAGGCAAATCTCAACGAATCATATTCGATGGACCCAAGACAGTGAGGAAAACCTCCCTCTGACTTGCATAAAATTTTCGTTATGATTATTAAAGGATGTGTTTCTACAATATGGAGTAAAATAGATAAAAAATAAATTAAATAATTAAACCAAGAATGAATATAGGTCAGAAACATACCTCTTAACCTCTTAGAGCAAGAAATCTGGACAGAGCCAAAAGTAAAAGCGGGACAAAGGCCCAAAAATAGGGACCATTTTTAAATATTGATCTTACAAAGAAAGTTGATAGAATAACAGGTTTTACATTAGCATATATTTTCTGAAGGATATGAAGTCTGAAACTGAAATGTCTGTCTTTATTTTCTATCAATCTTTAATGAGTTGCTACTAATTTGCCAGGAAACCACAATTTTATGAAAAATGGAACAAAAATATGAGGTAAAAATCTGGACATTCTATGAAAAACTATACAGTTGAGAGGTACGGTCGGAAAGTCTTCTGTTGTTTGTGCTGATGGCATATTTTCCTTACACATTTGTCTAACCACATCTAAACTATTTTCTGTTTTCTGTTCAACTTATATATTTGGTTGTCTTTATGAATTATCATGACTTTTCCCTCTAAGACTCCAATGAGTGTAGCATCTTCTCAAGTGGACATTCCTGGTTAATAAATGTAATAAATAAATACATAAATAAATGTGAGACTGCAAGCAGGTGATGTTGTTAGGTCATTCTATTAGTGTTGTAATAAAGATGTGGGGATTCAGGTTAAGAAATGCCTACTTCAAAGGACATGACAGATGTAGGCATACATACATACTTGAGAATTAGTTTTAATAGATTCAGTTGAAAAAACCCTTGTGAAAACTAAACCTTAGGTGAACAGAAAAATGACACATAAGCCTTCTGCAATTCCCCGTACCTCCCTGGACTACATGAAAAGAGACATGGAAGAGCTCTGCGATCTTGTAGCCCAGGCAGGTATGACCCTAGCCCTGAGTAGCATTCTGCCATCGCCCAGAATGATACTGCAGTACAAGGACAAAATGATTGATTTCAACAATTGGCTAAGCTTCTGGTGTCATTCAAAGGGGATCCAGTATCTGTCTGCTTGGGATGACATGGTCGACAGACCACGATGCTTTGCCACAGATGGCCTGCACCTGTCACCCCTAGGACTTCGGATACTGGCTAAGGCTCTTGCTGCCTCTGTAGTGCCTTTTTTAGGCAGGGTTCAAGTAACAAATTCACCACCATAACAGGAACAGGTAAGCAAAAACTGAGGGTAATGCTACTCAATGCTAGAAGTCTACATTTCAAAATGCACTCACTCGAGGCACTCCTTAAAATGGAGAACATCGATATCTGTGCAGTGACTGAGACCTGGTTCAAGGTTCCAGAGAGCACCCCTGCACTACCAGGCTATAACTCATACCACACTTTTCGGCCATCTAACCTGGACCGAAACACCAAAGGTGGGGGTGTGTCCATATTCATTAAGGATATCCACACCTCCAGGCTAGTTGCTCAGCATAATGCATCCGAGGTTATCCAAGTGCAACTAACTCTTGGCAAAACTGCAATCCAAATTGTAGCTTGCTACAGATCCCCACCATGCCCCAGGATTCCCACTCCTCTTTTCTTGATGTACTGGAAAATATTAGGGTTCAACCAAACACCCTAATAATGGGCGACTTCAACTACCCCACCATTAACTGGGAAAACTACTCATGTACTAACTCCTTAGCGCAAAGCTTTCTGGAATTCATAAACTCCAATGCCCTAGATCAACTTATCCACACCCCCACCAGGGGCAACAATATCCTAGACCTAGTCATTACCAACATGAGTGACCGGTGTTCCACACCTGAAGTCAACTCCTCGTTGGTCCGATCCGACCATAAGCTAATTACCCTTGATATCCACATCCCACCCCCACCCCCCCATTAAGGAAACCACAGTAAGAAATTTCTCCAAAGCCAACTTCATGCTTCTTAAGACAGAGGTAGTGAACTTCATGACACCCATACAGATGGACAATACAGTTATAACTGTTGAATCCTACACAAATGTGCTCTATAAGCACCTACATGAGTGCATGGATCGTGCTACCCAAACAGAACCAAGACGCTATCCTCCAAAAAAAGGAAGCCAATCTGGTGGTCCCCTGCCATAAACAAACTGTACAACAGAAGGAAGAAACTGTTGCAAAAGAGAGTAAAATCCCATGAGTGGAGGAGCTCCCTGGTCAGCCTCAGTAAGAAGCTGAGATGCCTTATAAGATCATCCAAAGCTAGCTACGAAAATAAAATTGACACTAATTCCAAAGGCAACCACAAAACATTCTATAGCTATGTCAAGAATCTCAATGGCAACACCCAGATCTGCTCTGAGTTACAGCACAAAGGCATGAAAATTATAGAACCAACTGATATTGCCAACATCCTGGCAGATAGGTTCAGTGCTAACTTTACCCCCCTCACTCCCTAAAGGGCCCATATCTATACAGGAAGAATGCAGAGTCCCTGTAATCACAACTACGCAGGTGAAAGCTGCACTCTGTAAAGCCAAAAACACAGCATCCATGGGACCGGACAACATCCCAGGCTGCGTTTTACACGAACTTCAGAATAAACTGGCTCCCCACTTAAGCACCATGTTCAATAATAGCCTCACATCAGGCTTTATGCCCACTGAATGGCGCACAGCAACAGTTATCCCACTTCACAAAGGGGGAGCCACCACTGATCCTGGGAACTATAGACCTATTAGCCTGACGAGCCTGGTCTGCAAAGCCATGGAATGTATCATCATGGAACTCATAAACAAAGACATTGGTAACCTCCAAACACTGGATCCCACCCAGTTCGGGTTTGTGAAAGGCAGATCATGCCTCCTGAACCTGATCGACTTCTTTGAGGCAGTCACCAAAGCTGTAGATGAGGGTAAAGTGGTTCACACAGCCTATCTTAACCTCGGCAAGGCTTTCGACACCATCCCCCATTCTGGAATTATAGCTAAACTCAATAAACTAGGCATAAATCCCTACGTCACAAGATGGGTTGCCAACTGGCTCACTGACAGAACCCACACTGTAAAAGTTGCAGACTCCAAATCTGACCTCAAACCAGTGACAAGTGGAGTACCACAGGGTTCCATCCTGGGACTGCTCCTGTTTGGTATCTACTTCTCTGAAGTACAGGCTAACACAGAAGGCCTCTGGCTAATAAAGTTTGCAGATGACTGCAAACTAGGAGCCATAGTCAAGTCCCCAAATGATGTGAACATCCTACAGAAGGGCCTCTCTGAGACAGATGCCTGGTATCAAAGCCATGGCCTCAAGCTCAATGCCAAAAAGTGCAGTGTCATACCCTTTGGTAAAATCTTTGTACCCATGAACTACCACATAGGCAGCAATCTACTTAACACCAAATGCGTGATAAGAGACCTTGGGACCCAGTTGGACAGTAGTCTCTCCTTTGATAGTCACATCGCCACAGTAGTCAGGAAGTCCTTCTACGTGGCACACCTCATCATAAAAGGGTTCTCGTCCAGGAAAAAAGAGGTCATCGTTACCCTCTACTCATCACTCATTAGACCCATTATAGAGTACAACGCCCCTTTTGGAATGTACCTCACAAGACATCTGCAGCAGCTGGAAAGACCACAGAAGTACCTCACAAAGAGGATTACTGGACTCAAACAAATGCCCTACACTGACCGCCTCAAAAAACTCCAGCTTTACTCCGCAGCATATCGCATACTCAGAGGTGATCTCTGCCTAACATATAAAGCTATGTCAAACCCAGAGCTGTTGGACATGCTACACCTAAAGAAATCCCAATCCCTCCTAGCTACATGCTCTAGGGACCTAAACCTTGTCACCACAATAAACAGGACATGCTGGAGGGATAGATTCCTATGCCAGAGACTTCCCATACTCTGGAACAGGCTACCCATCTATGTCAAGCAAAGTTCTTCATTAGCACTCTTCAAGAAAAATCTTGATGAGTGGATGGGAAATAGGAAATAAACCCCGGGGATCACTCCTGTGTCTCTGCTTGTCAGTGGCACAGGAAAATAACTTTCTTGGGTGGCGTAAGCCAGGGAACCTTGTTGGCTAGGCTTGCATAGGCCCTTGGGCCGATAGCCTAGTACCTACCCATGAACCTATAAATGATGTTATGTACTGATTAATGTAAAAGTTATCTTTGTCAGCATGTAACCTGTGACAGGCTTAAATAGCTTTTTAACAGAACCCACAAGGGATACACACACATATATATATATATATATATATATATATATATATATATATATATATATTAAGGAAATTTACATTAATATATCTGTTCTTGATGGATGAATTTTGTTGTGGTATCTGTATTAAGCTGGACTTAATTCTAGTTCTTTAATACCAGTTTTTTTCTGTTTAGTTGTCTGCATGCTACACTTCTCCAACATTCCAGCAGTTTTTTCTAGGACTCCATCTTCCCTGTAATCAATTTCTAGATACATACAGCTCTTTAAACATCTGCTGAAGCTATCTCTGCTACTTCATCTATAATGACATGAAAATCAAGTACTATGTGTTTTCTCCACTTGTCTGGGCATGTTAGAAATCACCACGTATCTTGACATTTTTCTTATTTATTTTGAGTCTTATAGGAGACATTTCAAATTCACAGACAATATCAAAGGTGATACATCAATTATAACTTTAGCACACTGCAGAAATTAATGGAGTTGAAATGTTAAAAGGATGAATTTGTGCCACAAGGTATGAAAACACTCAGGAAACTGCGTACTGCCCAGGAACCTTTGGAAGCAACAAATGCAAAATATTAATAAACCTCTTGGACAGTATACATTGGTCAATGCTGGTTAACATATGTAGTTAAAGGTAGGGATTGATGGGATAAAGCCTTACTGGATATCCATGGAAGCAGACCTGAGTGCAGATGGGAACAGGACATCCATTTGTGTCCTAAATGTGTGACTTGCTCTTTGGTGGGTCTGCTAAGTGCCCTTTTGTTGAGAGTTACCATTAATTACAAGTCTCAATCACTGAGTAGTAGTTTCACCATTAGGTTGCACACATTTAAACTGTATAAGTACAGAGAAGAGGAAACATTTACAACTATATGTTAGCAGCAGTTTCTTTTTCTTTCTGTTTGTGTGATGTTAGAGTTAATAAATAGTACTGGGGGGTGCAGTACCCTCACATAAGGAGTGCAGGAGGCTTGCTTCTCTGAAAAAAATGCCTGTTTTGTTGTTTTTAATTCTTTTTGCATCAGGTGATCACTATGGCCATGTGATAAGCAGTTGCTTCACTGTGTGTGCTTGTTGCTGGTGGTCTGATTACCAAGTCTTGTGTGGTGTGTCATATTTGGTAGTTAGAATGCAATTTATTGGCTCTCAACTACTTTCTGTTAGATCTGTACAGATGCAGATTAGTGCTAGGAAGCAGTAAGATTAAACCACAGGGTCACGCTGTGTGGCAATCTCAGCTCACAGAAGCAATAGTGGATAACGTGCTGCTACATTATTCTAAGTGTTTTAGAAAGATTAAAATATAATCTGCAGGCAAACAGGACATGGTTCAGGGTTTAATGAATGAAGTTGCTGAAGGTTGGATGGGCAATTCTGAGTAACTATAGACTGCATTTGGGTTATACAGAACATAATAAAGCATTTAACTTCAAAACGTATCCTTCTTTGAGATGCCAAAAAGTAAAATGTAAACAGGTTTTGCTAACATTAAACTGTCCTACTGATATGTGGGTTATAACTGAATCACAACAATTATTTACATGTAAAACAATGAATGACATTTCTGTCTTTCCATGTCACATTGTTCTATCCAGAATGAGGATCTTATTTTAATTTTCTGTAATCAGAATACTCAAGGCTAGACCTACCAATAAAGTCTCTCCATGTCTGATGGGTTTCCTTTTGTCTCCAAGCTCTTGGCCAGCCCACCAGTACTGAATTGTGCTGAAGTCCTCCCAGACCACTGGACTGGATCAGGTGGGATGTACCATCTCGCATGTTAGAGGAGACCACTACCTGGCAAAATCCCTTTACCTTCTCTGCTTCCATGAGTCGGCGGGCAGACTAAGTATGACAGGGAGAAATCAAAGATATGTATTAGCTCTTAAAACAAGCAAGCGTGTTTTAAAGTTAAGTTACTGTGAAGCAAGCCAAAGCAGACATCTGAGTTATCAGTGTAAAAATAAGTTGGCTGTCTGTGAGTTAAAGAAATGATTGACAGATGAATGATGCACCATTGCTACTGTACAACCTGTCCATTACATATCAGCTGCTGACTGAATGTAAAAGAAGAAATACATTTTGAAACTGTCACTTATTTAAAACGAGCACCAAAAATATCTACTGTGAAAAATATATTTACTTCAACTTAACCCTTAATAAACAGTAAACAAATATGTTAACCTGCAAAGATGCAACAGATAGTGCTGTAAAATTTTTTTCAGAAACTCCTGTTAAGTTGACTTTGGCCAGCTACTTTTTTCACATATACAGTACATAATTTTCACTTTGATTTAGAGTTTAAGTACTTCTGTCATAACGTGTTTTTTTGTTAACTCTGGTACCATTCTTCCTAACTCTATTATATTAATACATTTTGAACCCAACCTGTGAAAATACGTATACTAAACTAGGACATGACTTTTTGAGTTTTGAAACCAAAAGTAAACAGCTTGTCAAGAAGATGTCCATTTGAATAAATCTGAATATTTTGTTACAGTACTCTGCATGCAATGAAAACTGTGATATCTATTGTCTTACCTTTGTCAGACTCCATCAATAAATACTGAGTTTGACAGAAGTGTGACTGAAAGCTAGAATATTAGTCCCTCTGAAAATGCTGAAGTTTGGTAATGTCACAGAGAAATGTGAAATGAGGTTCATCTTCATTTTCCATTACTGTTTCAGTAACATGTTAGTTGCCCTTAGGATTTTAAATACATCACAAAGAGTATTAAAAATTCTTCACACCAAATAAATTTACTTGCAAATTTAAAACATTTTGCCAAAATGTGTAACTCTCCAGTGAAAGCAACTTTAAGTCCGACAGGATGAAACCTGTTAAAATGAGGAGTGCCCACTACTAGGTAGCACAGTTCTCTTCTTTGGTAGACAGGACTCCTGGAATTGTGGAGTGGATTTACTATATACATCATAAGTCTGGGAAACACCCACAGATGCCATTACAGAGTGTGATACTCAGTATCCTCTGTACTTGTTTGCCATGGGTCAAATAAATCATAAGGCCTTCACATATTTTGTACAAGTGATTCCTTGCTGTTTCAGTTACAGATCTAAAACTAGAACTGCGTTTAAGGAATCTGTGACAGCAATGCACTTTTGGAAAAATCCCACAAAATGAAATGGGATAGGAGTCACATTTTTGAAGATAAATTTTGCAAAGATTGCATGAGATTTGTTCCTATATGTTATTTTGCCTCTGTAAGACGTTGCAGGAAAAAAGAGGAAAAAGGGTAGCTATTTCATTTACTATGGGGTTTTGAACAGTATGATATTCAGAAACAATTCAGATAAGACTATTCAAATGTGATATTAAGAATCAGTACAGTTCATAGATTTAAAATGATGTATAATGCAACCCAAAAACACAAACGTCCTCAAAATATTTCTACTAAAATGAGTTAACAATTCATTTTAATGATTACACATATGTTTCAGCACCCCCAATGGCATTAGTACCAGCATCATTTTTATTGTGAAATTTATGCAGAATAGAGAATATGGTATTTTGCCACACATAATGATGAGCATTATACTGGACAGGTCTGAGGTGTTACTGAAGTCTAGAGAAGCATGACGTCAGGATGGTGGCTAAAGAAGAGGCAGATATGGATAAAAAGCTAGGAAATACTTTTTTCTGACATGGTAATGTACAGATAGAATGGGACACCTAAATAGTTTGGTGAAAGAAGTCTTACATGTGTTTGACAGGTAATTGGTCTGCTGCTCACTCCACAATCCTCTTTCCCCAGAATTACATTTCTTGATCATCTTTCTTATTAAGTGAAATGACTGCAGAACTGCAGTTTTTGCAGCTATGTTCTCAGCTTAAAAAAATCGTTCTCTTTTTCCTGTGGTGGGATGGAGTAGGGGTGCACGAGTACATGTCCTCTGCACAGGATGGTGTTAGATGTGTTTTGCTGTGCACTTTTTTGTCTTTATTGTTTTGTATTGACCAGATTGTATTTAGTGGTTTTGAGTTGGCATCTTGTAAAGGATCACGTGTGTCAGTGGACTGTGAAATTATTATTCAAGGGCCCTATAAAGTAGCACCCTGAGTATTAAAACACAGGTGGCTAGGGATATAGATAGTCAAATACTTTCCCATTTTAGGTACACCTGACTATCGACCACTTGTATAACAACACCACCAAATTTTGTGAATTCTATGACCATGAAGTTCAATGACATTGGTACATTTATTAAGAGTATCATAAGAGACAATTGGTTTGTTTTGAAAATCAGTGATGAAATCTTGAAAGTAGTGGGTGAAGCACCCAGTTTTGTATTCAAAGTAGACAAAAATAACACAACCAATATAAAGATTATTACTTTTTCTCATAAATGGGAAATACATAATATATGCAACCATAAGTGTATTTTGCTTTTATGAAAGTAATGTTTGTTTATTACCAGGAACTGCAATTTCTAATTTGTAATTCAAACATTTAATATACAGCTGTTCTATTACCCCCCTGAACTTTCTGTACCATAAAGCACAACCTAGCAGCAGTTTATAACTGACAATTCAGACTTGCTGTTGAAAACATATTGCTAGAAAATATCTATTTCCAAAATATTACCTGTAGTGAAAGTCTCCACTAATAGGCCTATATGGCCAACAGAATGTGTCAGGCAACCAATCAACAGTCATTGTGACAGTGTGTAATTCTGCTCCCTTACTCTGTTTCCTTTGTTTATTTGGTTATTTCTATTGGCTCCTTCTTTGTGGAGTATGCATATTTATTCATTTATTTATTGACATTTTATTACCAGGAAAGTCCGACATGGGTAGAAGTCCAAATTCAGCAGAGGCCCGAGGAGAAAAGCTCCACATTATAACAAAACATTTTAAGAACGCTAATTTTACAATCTTCAAAACTAAAACAGAACATCTGCAGTTTAAATAATGATAACAAATTAGATATAATATAAAAAACATTGGTTAGGAATTGATACAAGTTATATGACAATCAATTAATATTTAGAGACATTATAGACAGTCTGTAGAGAAATTAAAGGTAAGTTAGTCTAATACATACAGGAATTGCAATATAAAGTGAGGGAAAACAGGCTTATGGTATATTTAAGCAATAACCCATGCCTGGGTGTGGGTAATGCTGGATTTACCCATGGGTGGTGTGGTTTGGTCATGAGAGTGAAGCCTCAGTGACCAAACAAAGACAACGGTGGGTAAATCCAGCATTACCCACACCCAGGCATGGGTTATTGCTATTATACAAAGACATTATTTAAGAAAAAAAATACTTACTTTTCTTAAATGATGGCATTATATAATGCCTTTTTGCTGTCCTTCCGCAGCTCGTAGAGATCCTCTTCCTATCTCTGATGTACTAGGCATGCATATGGGACTTGCATCCCCAAGCATACCCAGTACATCAGTGCTTCAAAAAGTAAGCAACGGAGAAAAAAAGATCTCCATTGCTCTGTTTTGTTCCTTTTCCTTTTTTTAAATAAAAAAAAATAGTTTGGGGCAATTTAGGGGTAGGAGAGCTGCAATCCCGACTCTTCAGGTACAAGAAAGACAGCTTGAAGAAAATACAAGGGGAATCAGGTACGTTAACACGTACCTGATTCCCCTTGTATTTTCTTCAAGCTGTCTTTCTCGTATCTGCGGAATCAGGGGTACGGCTTTATTTATTTATTTTTTAATAAAAAAATTAAAACTTGGACAATATACCAATGGAAAAAAAGTCCAGGCTACCGGACCTTTTCCTTTGGTATATTGTCGGATTTACAATGGGCACGCTGGCCAATCAGCATGCATGTTTTGGAATATTAATGGGGGGGTCATTGTATAATTAGAGAGAAAGTCAGGGAAGAGAGTTTGATAGAAGTAAGGAAGTGAGTGAAGAAGGGAGAGTAAGGAGTGATATGGAAAGAAAAAGTACTTGTTGAGATTTAGAGATATGGTATATCCTGGTTTTGAGCAAGAACAGAGCTAGATTTTAGACAGGAAGTCTTTCAGAGTGGTTTTGAAAGAAGGAAGGGAGGGTATTGACCTGATGGATACAGGTAAGGCGTTCCAGGCCTAATAATCTTGTATGAGTACAGACAATGCCAGCAGATTTGATAGGCTTGCAGACAGACAAGAGATTTTGGTCACTGGATTGCAATGACTGACTGGGAACATAGTTGTGTAAAATGGTTTTTAGTGCTGGACAGACAGATGGATGCTGGATAGTTTTATAGGTGGTAAGAAGCTGTGTATATGTTAGTTGATGAGACAGTTCTAACCAGTTTAGGCTTTTTAGTGCTATACTGTGATGTGTTCAGAAAGGGGTATTTGCTGCAAATTTAGCAACTTTGTTACAACATCATTCAAGTTTGAATTTTTGTGAAGCCTGGAGGTTAGTGAGGATGGGAGCACCATACAGAAGAGTGGGGAGGAAATAAGTAGTGGCAAGTGTAGTTCTAGTTGCATCAGTGAGAACATTTTTGGCTCTGTAAAGCATCCCTAGTTTATGATGAGTTTTTATTTTTATTCTCCCTGTATCATTGTAGGTGGGTGCTCTGATTTCCTCCAACACAGCTGGGTGCACAGGTAGTATGAGAGAGAGAGAGAGAGAGAGAGAGAGAGTTTGTTCATTTTGTGATAGATCAGCACCCTACTTGGGATTTGACCCGCTTTGTCAGTGTCACTGTGTGTATGTGTGTGTGTGTGTGTGTGTGTGTGTGTGTGTGTGTGTGTGTGTGTGTGTGTGTGTGAGTCAGGGAGAGATCTGAGGACAAGCACAGACACACACACACACACACACACACACACACACACACACACACACACACACACACACACACACACACACACACACACACACACACACACACACACACACACACACACACTGGGGGCATATACATAAATCATCTTCTGGACAGAATTAAAAAAAAATTAACAAACATTTATAAGACATAAAAGAGCATTAAAGGGCCTGGTGGCCCTGACCCATGGCTGTATAAGAGGAATTTGACCCAAGCTCAGTAAGGGGGGGGGTCCTATTTTCAATCACTGCATTGTGCCCTGCTTAGCTTAGAAGTGGGTTTAATCATAAAATAAATCCAAAAGAACTTCAGTGAAGCTTTAGCAAACAATCCAGCAACTCAGGAGGATAAGGCAGCAGCATATCACAGCACCTGTTCATAGCAAGGGTGGAGAAACACTACCCCAGGTGGTGATATCATTAAAAGGCAGAAGGAAGGCTTTGAAGATGTATCAATGAATCTTATGATGTATCCAAGTTTATTTGTGTAAATAAACCTTTCCAACGTGTAACTTGTTATATGAATTTAATATTCCCACATATTGAGTTTCTCATTTCACCAACATGATATAGATATATATATAAATATATATATATATATATATATATATATATATATATATATATATATATATATATATAACTTGCTAAGCTCTTATCTTTCAGCTCAGAGCAGTAATCATGTTTGCTGTCATGTACAGCTCTGCAGTTCTATATGCTCTCATTTATATGTCTGTAATACCTGGTGCCCTTACACGCAAGCTATGACTGAAATGATCATTGGCCCAGTTCATTTATTCAGTCAACAAAGAGAATAAATCACAAGAATTATAGGAAATACAAGGCAAGTGATTCTTTCAACCATTTAATCTTTGACAGCACCCACTAATGGACTCAACTTCCTATTTCAAGGAGGGCCAGGCCAGTCAAGACATGGGTGAATTTATATATTTCCAGAAAAATCATCCAGTTCCCATTTGAAGGAAGATAATGCATCATACTGCTTGATATACCTGTCTTACCACTGTGTTTGACTTATTTGTTGATGAAAAATTAGGGCCCTATTTCTAGTATTTGTGGGACTATTTGATTTGGAGGTACAAGAGATCCAGGACTACTGGGGCCCTAATGTCATGGAAGGCAAACATTGTAGATCTCACCTCAGAAGTCAATGACACTGAATAAAAGGATGGTGCTTCCTGGCTTTTCTCGTAGCTTAGGGTTTTTAATCCAGCGAGTTTCTCAGTTAGGAACCTCTGTGGTCTTTTTGGGTGTCTGATATGTCTAGTGAGGTATATCCCACAGAGGGCACTGTACTGTATTTAATAATCAACCTAATCAATGCTGAATATAAGGGGACATTGGCCTCTTCAGATACTGATATATTCCTTTGGCGATTAGCTGCACTAAGTAGAAGGACTTTCTGGCTACTGTTGTTACATGATGGTCAAAGAAGAGATAATTATCAACCCAAGTTCCAAGGTCTTTAACAAATTTCGCATTTTGGAGTGTGGTGTTGTCTATGCTGTATGATAGGGGGAGGATGTCATTTACCAAACACGACAATATTGTATTTTTTAGCATTTAATTTTAGCCCATTTTGATACACATGTATTTAAAGGTTGTTGCTTTAGGGCTTTGGTGTTAGAGTGGGACATGACAATAACCCCCCAATTTACAGCTGTCTGCAGGTTTGGTTAGCCAGAGGTTTTGGGTCATGATCTGTAGATCAGAAAGGTAAATGACAAATACTGGTCACCTTCATATCCTCAGATAAGGCATCAGCTTCCCGTACCATGGTGGTTCTGTCTTTTAGCTGACTTGCTATCCATCTTACTACATAGGGATATACTTGTAGTGCATTAAGCTCGTTAACTATGTTGGCATGGTGGACAGTGTCAAATGCCTTGGCCAGGTCAAGGTATACTGTGTGGACAGTATGACCACTGTCAACAACCTTGTTAGCCTTTTAAGGAAGTTAACCAGATTCATTAGCTAGGACCTACCTTTGACAAACCAAAACTGCTGTGGATCTAGTCTGATGGGATTTTTTAATACCATAGTTTTTCAAGTCAGTTGCAGTATGTTCAAGCTGATGAGTCTATAATTCCCTGGGTCATTGATGAAGCCCCCCCTTGTGGAGTGGCATCACAACTGTTGTGCAGCAAACCTCAGGGACAAAGCAAGATTAAATAGAGTGGCTTTGCTAAGGCATGTTTAGTCTTGTTTACTTAACAGCCAGCTCTATTGTCAGGTCCCAGTCAGAAATACATTTTAATCCTGAAGAGCACCTTCAGTAAGTGCTCTTTAATGATTATTGGGGGGGGGGGTCTGGGAGATTCTGGGATAAGTGGTGTATGGATAATCACCTTGGGGATAGAAGTAGCACTGAATTTATTGGTTAGTATAGTAATAATGTCTGCTAGATCAGAGTAAGTGGTGCTATTAGGAATAAATTCAGAGCTCAGGTGGGTGTTGTTTCTCAGTTTCCTAAATCATTGAAAGAAGGATTTGTAATTGTCCTTAGCTTCAGATGCTAGCCTGAATTTATGGGCAACTTTAGTAGACCTAATAATATTTTTCCCATTTCTAGTCAATTTTCTGATGTTATCCTTGATATATGGGTATTTTGATGTGCTATATACTTTAAGAAGACTTTTTTTCTTTTATTGTAGTTTATTTATGTTGGTTGATCGCCCAGGTACTTTGTTTTTACATTTCCCATTATGTAATCTCTGGTTGTGACTGTTAGTTCTATACATTTATTTAAGTTGGCATGGAATTCCTTTGTAAAGCTACCTGCCATGGCAACTTATGGGACAATGTTGATATTAGTGAATTCTGAAACTTGGTCATTCATCAGAATTTGATGAGATTAGTATGTTTGAAATCCATGAATTCTGACATACCTCTTTCAGTGGGTTTAGAGGTTTGAAAGGTAAAGGTAACTAGTTAACTGTTGAAAGAGATACCAGGGAGACAGTTCATGGAGAAGCTATATTTTTAGGAACCATTTCAAGAATATTATGTCCTGTTTTGGGTTTGTTAACAGTCTGGCATAGGCAGTTTTTGTTTATTAAGTCTAAGAACTTTTTAGCCATATCCTACATTGGAGGTATAGATTCTCCAGTTAAATAAACATAAGAAATCCTGAATCCAGTGGGCATTCCCTCCTCTGAGAAGGTAGCATGAAAGGCTGATGGTTGACATGGATCCATGTTTGCAAATGAGATCACTGTGGTTGTTAACCATTTATGCTGTGTCAACACTATGGAAAAGGGTTACATCCTGCTAGAAATGCTGAAGACACTGGATATTGTTGGGGTTCCGTGGGCATTCATTTTTACATGGAAGACTGTGATAGCATCCCTGGATTGGCAAACTGTGCAAGATGGTGGTTTTCATTTTTTAAAAAAAGAGGAACGATGTATTTCAGTTACAGAGAGAGAGAGAGAGAGAGAGAGAGAGACAGAGAGAGAGAGAGGGAGAGATCAAATGCTTTAGTTTTCTTGGGAAAGCCTATGCTAACATGATATAAAGCAGGCTTTGTCTAGTATTTAAGCCTCTTATTCAGAGGTGGTATGTAGATCTGCCATCTCCATGCAAAAGTGGCTCAACTCTTCATTCATGTGTCGATATCGGAAGGGTCATGGGACTTTTGCCAATATTGTTTACATATGTTTTGTAGACCAAGACAAGGCATATGAATGCACATCCTAAAATGCCCTATATGACATGCTACAACATATGGGGCCTGAAGATCACTGCTCTATATCATTCAGTCCCTATAACTGGCAGAGTGACAGTTGTGTCTGCACAGGAGTAGGACTGTATAAATGGTGATTTAATCTCCTCTTTAGTGGTGATTTACATGGATAGGACATCAGAACACAACCTAAGTATGGACAGTATCCTTTTTCAGATGTGAAGGCTGTATCTTTGTTGCATGCAGATATTGCCCTCATATCTTCAAGTTACCATGGTGTCTCTGCACAGACATGGTTTATTCCTAAGTGGGAAATGGCTAGGGTGAAAATCAGAACCCCCAAACCAGAGGATATGGTTCTGTCCTGGGATAGTGTACATTGCTCATGGTAGGTGATGTGGGAGTAGCTACATATCTTTGTGTCTTGAGAGTGAAATTTGAGGAGATCAGAACAATAATAGTAAATGGATGCAATGATTATAATATTGATAGTATTGGAATGGACTAAAGTGAGGAAACAAAGGCTGAGTCACAAGATGAAGCTCTTGATTTGCCATTTACTTTGTCTTTCCTGCCTCATTTGTGGGCATGAGCTCTGGGTCAACACTGAAAGGATAAGATCATGAATGCAAGCAGCAGAAATGGGGTCCCCTCACACAATAGCTGAGGTCACTCCTGACGATAAAACGAGCAGTTCAGCAAACCGGGAGCAACTCAAGAGTATGGCCACTTTTTCAGTGCTCCACTTTTTCATTCTAGTAAGTTGACAGTTGAGTGAATATTTTGTCATAAGTTCAGAAATTATACCAGAAACCCAACCTACAGCTCTACAATTGAATAAATTGCACCGAACTAAGGGTGTCAGAGATGGACTGCAGTTACTGATACTTATTGTTTTTTTTTTCATGAAGGTACTGAATTTTTGTATAAAGTAAATCATCTGTCTTTGCTGCTTTTTAACTGAACCATCTACAAAAGTACCTTATGTCTCAGTTGTACTTGGTAAAATAGTCTGTGTAAAAGTTAAAAATGACATTGAATTTACACATATTTCACAAAGGCAGAGCTATTTATTTCTCTAGAATCACAAAATCCAAAGACACATAAGAACTTACAAAAGCCACTTTTCAGGCCAATAGTTTCTGGGAGAGGTTAAAAAACCTACCCCTTAGGTGTACTTATTGATAAATGGCTTAAACCCATTTACCATAAGGTTGAGTATCTTTTAATAGATTCCTGGAATTTTCTTGGAAGAATAAAGAATCAACTATGGTCACAAGATATTTCCTTTTTGACCATAAATGTAGTAGATGTAGTAGACCTTTTTACTTCAATACGCAGGGATGAAGGTATTATAATAGTTTTGTTAAGTTTATAGGCTTTGATAATGATAAAAATAACTTTATTTATGATTTAATGGCATTAGTTTTGGATTATAATTATATTTATTTTGAAGATGAATACTTTAAACAGGATAGAGGGGTAGTGATGGAGGCCTCTTATGTCCCTATTTATGCTGACTTAGTTCTCCTTGAGTGGGAATCAAACAGTGTGTTTAGCTGTGAATGTTTTAAATTCATTAAACTTTATGTTCAATTCCTAAATGACATATTTATTTTATGGACAGGAACAGATACTGAGCAAAAAAAAGTTTTTGGAATATATTAATAATACATCTTCCTTTCTAAAGTTCACTTACAGTTTTAGTAAGAGTGGAATTAATTACCTTGCTACATTGATTCAGCATTCTGAAAATGGGTTTAGATACAGAATTTAGAGGAAGCCCACCCTCAGTAATTCATATTTAGACTACTCTAGTTGCCACCCACTAAGCCAAAGAAAAAAGAGTATTTTAAAAGGACAGTGTATTAGAGCTGCCAGAATGACATCTACCTACAAGGATGTAGTGACAGAGTTGGAGTTTATGGCAGATATGTTTTTGGCCCATGGTTCTCCACTACAGATAGTCCAAGACACCAACAAGTATGTACTGTCTCAATGGGGTAAAAAGTATAAATCCCTTTTGGGGATAGGTATAGAACATGTTAGGGAACAATCAACAGATTTTTTGGTAAAGCCTTCATTTTAGAGCTTGGTCCACAATCTCAAGATATAAAAAATATTTTTCAAAAAATTGGAACATATTGAAAGCAAACCCTGATATATATAAAGTATTAGGAGATAATCCCAAACAGGTTCTAACTTAAAACAGGGTTTTGAAAGTGGGGTGAAATTGGTTGGGGGTACGAATTTTAATAAGATTGGTACCACCCAATGTGGAAGATGTGGACAATGCTCTTACATTTTAATGAAGGATAGAGTAATGTTAGAGAAATGATTAAAATCTGCCATTATCTTTGAGAAAGGAAACTGTGATTCTAAGGGAATAGTATACCTTGCTATGTGTTTGGGGTACCCTGCTTTTTATGTGGGGAAAACGGAGAGACCCCTAAAGAAAAAAAATTATGAACATTTATATCAGATTAGCAAGGCAAACATGAATAATGCACTTTATAAACATTCTATAGTGTGCCCTCACTTTACTAAGTTTAATTTTGGTATACTTGAGAAGGTGAGAGTAAATCATAGGGGTGGTGACTCAAAGTCAAAATTAGAACTTGCAGAATTAAAATGGCAAATAAAGTTGCAAGTATCTCATCCTCCAGGTATAAATGAGAACATTTCAATACAACCAGTGTTAGTGGACAAATCAAAATTTAGATAGAGAATTTTATAGAAAAATAATTTATTTTATTTTTCTTATGTGTGTTACAAGGTGGCATATTTTAAATGTGCAGTGGTTGGGTTCTAGCCCTTTAAGAAGGTATTACGTGGTTAATTAAATTATGGCGTTTTACTATAAAAGCGGTCAATACTGTTTGATTTCTCATAAAGTCCTAACAGTGTAGGATGAAAGTGCTCAAGTCTGTGTCTTATTTTAATAAAATGAGGTGTTTTTAATGTTGGAATCGACTGCAGCGGTATTTTTTACGTTGAAAGTTACAAATGACATTGAATTTACATATATTTCACAAAGGCAGAGCTATTTATTTCCCTAGAATCACAAAATCTTGACAAACAAGGGTATTTACTGTAGAAAAGTATGCGTACTTATGTGTTAAATTATAAAATCAGAGGTCTCAATGAACTGGTGTAACCCCCAAGTATTCCATTTACTTACTTCACTTATTGTTCCTTTGTACCCCCCCTCCTCCACAGTACTTTCCATGGCTATAGAATGGGTATGCTACAGCTGGTCATGTGCCAAATGCTCAGTACTTCATTTCTTTGGATATGAGTAGATTTTCATGCCAGGGATATTTGGGGAGTAACCCTCTCTGACACCCAAAGTCCCCCATACCACCTTTGGAACACCAGTAGCAATCTGCATATTTATGCTCAGGTCACAGTGCTTTCCTTTTGAGAATTACAGCCCTGTGGCTCCAGATGACATTCATAGAGTTACATGCTGTAGCAGTCCTTTAAAAGTTTAGGGACCATGATCCAGGGATCAGCTGTTACCAGTTAAACACTGAGGATACTGTTCGACAAGTTTTCTTTAATGTTTAGGACCAAAAAGGATCTTTATGAAGAGGCTTGCAGGGCATGGTTTGTAAACTTCATTTGTGTTGCAAATTAACTTAATAGTTGGGCTTGGCAAAGGTTAAATATGACAGACTATCCTGTTAAGAACATACAGCTCTGGCGGTACTTTTATAAATCTCATTGCTATGAGGTCAGCTACTTCCTCTCTGTGAAGCATAAGTGATGATGGGGATTACTGATAGGAAGAATCCACAGATGTGCAATTTAGTATTTTCACTACTCCACTAAAATGCAAGGTAGACACTTCTAGCACATTTAAAAACTTTAAACAGAATACAGTGTCTTTTGACATGAGTACAGGGAAAAATTTAAATAGCACTCTGATGGATTTTTGAGTTCTGCACTGCCTGATATCTTTTGTCATTATGTCACTTTTAACAGAATTATTATTTATACTTTTGTACTACCAAATATTTTGTTTACAACATCCAACTTTCCAGCCTTCTAATTCTTGATGCTAAATGGCAATTTGCAATTGATTTCTTTGGAATCAGTGAGACATTAGGTAATGACAATCTCATTTCCCCATAAGCAAACAAGAAACTTTTCTCCTCTCACTCAGTTAGTCTCAGTCTCTCACTGATTGTCTCTAATTCCCCTATCCATTTGTCTTCACTTAGAATAGCCCCATGACTCAATGAAAGCTGTATCATTTTCTTTATAAGCTGCACCCACATCATATTTAGCATCTACTGTGACTATCTTTTTCTCAGTTCAGATGTAAGTTTTCACCTACTCAGCAGCAAACAATAATTCTTTGTGAAGTACGTGCTTTAGTCAGGTCTTCTGTACTAAATAGTAGCTCAGTAATTTCAGAGTTGCATTTTCTAAGATTTCTGCTTTTTAGTGGTTCTTTACAACCTAGTTATTCTTATAGCTTCTCATAATGCTGCTTAGACTTGCAGTTTATCTCAGATCTACAAGATACTGCTTGTGAATAAACACAGTTAGGCTTCTTTAGTCCAGCAAAGTACAAAGTGACAAGACTAAGAACCTCAACAACCAAACAGACAAAACCAGTCCACAAGGAAGAAGGAACCAGGCTGTAAAGACAAAAGTCACTATTTATTAACCGATTAAGTGCTTTAATCAGAACAAACTTCATCAGAATCTGGTATACTTGACAAAACTCAACCTTTAAAAAAAAAAACTATCAAATCACATGACTCTGAACCAATAAAAACTGACTATTAATCTACAACTCCAATGACAATAAAATATACAAAAAATGTACATAATAGCCAACATCATATCTTGTATGACAAAAGTCTCAAAGTACTAGCAATAGATATAGATTCATTGAGTCCTGGAAACACGTTTGCTCTTAATCTGAGTTACCAAAGAGATTCCCTCTCTTTCATCAGGTCCACCTAGGGCCCACCCCTAGGATTCCTGGTTACATTGTCAATCCCCAAAAAACAAAAATATGATCTGGATATTTATTTATGTGTTTAAACAAGGAATTTTTTTGTCCTTCTTATTGATATCTGCAATGTGTTCATATATTCTCTCTCTCTAAATTTTCACTGGGTTTTACCCACATAAAAACATTGACACTGTTGGCACTTGGCCAAATAAATGACACCCCTGGAGTTACAATTGCAATGAAAGGAGGGATAAATATTCACTCCATTCACTTTAACTTTAATTCCTGTCAATATGTACCTACACTGTTGACACCCATTACATTTGAACGTACCTTTCTTTCTATTACTGGATACCTGACAATCTTCTCTTCCTTCCAAAAGGTTTTTAAAAGACCTACCCCTCCTGTAAACAATAACCGGTCTTGATCCAATGATTTGACAGGTTCCTTCAAAACAGGAAAAAAAACCTCCCAGTTCTTCTTCAATATCCCAATAATAAATTCATGATCTCTGGAAAAGGTTGTAATAAAAGAACAAGAATAATCAATCAACCCAGTTGTACCTCGATCCACCTGTACCTGTACTTGGGAAACATGTAATAAGGGAAACAACTCACCACTCTCCCTTTTAATAAGCACTTTCTTATACACTTCACTGATTAAAGACTTAGGGTATTCCCTAGTAATGAACATAGCTTCCAGTTTGTTTTATTCCTCACCTAACAATTCATCATCTGAAATCAAATGAGCTAATTTAATATATTGCCCTTTAACTATACCCCTTTTTTGTCTATCAGAGTGATTACTATCAGAATGTAAAAGGCTGCTGGAATACGTAAGCTTCCTATAAATGGTACTTACTAATCTACGCTTAGAATAATCTTTATTCAAAAGGACATCAAAGTAGTTAATGGTGTCCCTATTGTAGGTATAAGTAAATTCCAAAAATGTTGTAGTGTTGTTTAAATATTCAGCAAACCTGTAGGCCTCCATTTCATTGCAATCCCATGCTATAAAGATGTCATTCAAAAATTGCAAATATGATTTCCAGGGGGCTGGTATAAATTTTTCAAAGAGATACTTTTTTTCCCATTGTAACAATACCACATTCGCAAATAACAGGGCACAAGAGGCCCCCATGGCCACCCCGTTTTTTAATGAAAATATTGTCCATCAATAAACACAAAATAACTGGCTAAAACAATTTCCCCTAAAGGTGGCTAAAATGTTGATACTATTGTTGCTGAACAACCCTGATTCATACAAATAGTCATTAAACCATTCCAATCCCACATCATGGTGAATACATTAAAAAGATTCATAACATCAATGGTTAAACAACTTAAATTGTCAGAATACTCCACTTTCCTCAATTTTAAAAGAAAATCCCACGTGTCCCAACACAAATGTCCATGATGTTGTAATACACCTTTTACTTTGAGATCAACATATTTAGCCAAAGAATGAGTTTTTGAGGTGCCCGAATTCAGAATGGGCCTCATAGGTGGATCAGTGATTAATTTGTGGATTTTTGGTATACCAAAAATTGAAGGAATACAGGGAAACTTAGTGTATAAAAAAAGTGTACAACTCAAAATCAATTTGCCCCTATTCTAACATGTCCTGTAAATAAAAATCAATTCTCATGTAAGCTATATTAAAAAAATTCAAGGAGGTCTCCTAATAAAATTCTTCATTGTTAAGAAATTCAAACATTTTGTTACAATAGTCTACTTTGTTCATAACAACAACCCACCCACCTTTATCGGGTTGTGACGAAAGTGCTTAATCAGTTAATAAATAGTGAATTTTGTCTTTTCAGCCTGGTTCCTTCTTCCTTGTGGACTGGCAAAGTACAAAGTGACTCTACCTAGTGATTAGCATTAAGTTTATCTATATTGTCTCATGCATGGTTGTGTCCTATCACAACTTTTTTAACCCTTTAACACTGACCATTTTACAAAATGTTCTGTCCATAATATTAGTTATTTTTATCTGTTTTTGGTCATTGTCTATAAAGTGTTTGATAAAAATGATTTGACATTTTCTAACAAACTGTCTAGGAAAATATATTAAGATGCCCATATACAAAACAGCTTAAAACTGAGTTCATAAGTTTAAATGGAATAAAACAGCTGTATCTTGAAAATTTTTTTAAGAATAATAATTTTTATTTTACTTTTTTTCTAACTAAGGCATTTAGAAAATTAGAAAAACTCACCTGCATGCAGGTGCATATCTTGGTAGTATTCAGAAACCCATAGTGATTATGTAAAGCAATGAGAACTATTTATGTTTATCTACTTTTATGGAATGCAAAAATTAAATCAACAATTAACAATTATATTGCATTTTTTAATTATCATTAGTATTGTATTATTTTTAAATTATTAGAAATTTCTTAATAACCAGTTTATTCTTTGAGTCTCTGAAATTTTTAAGACCAAGCTTTCAAACAACTAAGGATCCTTATTTACTTTAAAGACAAGTACAATGATGATATCCTCCTGAATATTCTGTATGATATAGAACACAGATTTAAGGATTATGCCTTTCCTAACATGATGAAGGTGTTACATTTTGTGATAAGACTCAAGGCCTACAAAATCAATAAGCACTGTTGGTAACTCCCTGCTGGGTGAGGAAAGTAAATATCTTTTTTTTTATCTGTGAGTTGCTTAAACTGATAGAGCTTCTTTCTGTTTTACCTGTTCCATTTTGTTTTCTGTTTTGAAAAATCTGCTTGGCCTGGTATTTTTGTTCTATTTGGCAGATGGACACTTAAGTTACCCAGGTTGCACATTTCACATGTTTTTTTCCCATTGGTTAATTTGTTTCTTGAGTGATACTTAATACACAGAGAATATCTGCATCTTTGTCTTTTCTGATAAGACTCAAGGGCTGCAAAATCTACAAGCACTCTTGATGACTACCTGCTGGTTATTTTTTCCACCTTCTCTCCCGTTTCTTGATTTGCTTTTTAAACACGGTGATTTTTATAGCTGCCCACCCTTACTGTAAATTTGGCTTTATAAGCTCCTCCTTTTCTACACTGCTTTTGATATATTGAATTATTTATTTGCCTTTCCTTGTGCTTATTTTTTAAAACAGGTGCATTTTGCCTCTCATTGTTTGTTTTACTGATTTGCTTGGTCTGAATTCATTATCTAACTAGCTCTTGGATAAAAATAATGTATTTTACACTCTAGAAAGCTCTCTGCTGTACTTTTATATCAACAGGACAGAGAATTTTCCATTTAGTGGCAGTGGGTGGTAGCCTGATCTGTATAGATTGGGGAAACACACTTGGGATTCCTGCATGTAGTTGTTTTATTGGTCAGAGGGCTTATTAATCAGCTTACCATGTTTTAAGTGCCTTTATAAATTCTGCACAATTGAGTGACTTGGCTTATTTCTATAAAGTGAAGTAATTTTATCGAATAATGACACTTTTATAAGTTTCATCACCACAACTTTTATAAGCTGTTTAAATATACTGCTGTTATCTTGCATTACTTATTGCCTTTCATTAAATTTAAGTTTGTTCATGGTAGAATTTCACTCCAGACACTCTTACTGTGCTTTTACATCAGGAGGACTGGGATTATTCATCTAGCGGCAGTAGATGTCTACCTGGTCTGTTTGAGCAGGAAAGCACACAAAAGGGCTCTAAGTGTAGTGATTTTATTGTTCAGAGAGCTCCATAGTTAGTTTTCAGTATTTCCAGTGCTGATATAAATTTGATACATTTGCGTGGAGCTGCATGCCATGCAAGTGCCAGGTACAGACACAAGCATCTGGAAACATTACTTATTTTATTATACTGTGAAAGTTAACTGTGCTATTTATTGTTTTTTTTTTTTTTTTTTGCACTTCTTGCTATTTATTGTTTTTGTTTTTTTGCACTTCTTTAAGTTTAAAGTTGCATTTTCAAACTGTTGTAAAGGCTACTGTTCTGCACTGAACTACACTGTGTGTAGTGTTTCTTAGCTAGTATTAGGCATCTGTTTGTGGTTCCTCAACACTTGGGCTCCAAACCAGTCATTTTACATTAAAAGGGTCAAAGTCTGCATTCTTGAGGCAGGAGAGGGCTGATTTCACCTATATGAGCTGAGAATTGCTGATGGAAAGCTCATTGCATGTTTACCTGATTGGCCTTATGGCATAGTTAGTATAAAACTTGCTTTTTTTCCTGATCACATATAACAATCACATTTGTGGGAGCCTTGGCTCATTTATCCAGATCTGATCATCATTTGGTGATGCTATCAGAGACTTTGAGAGATTTTGCTAACATCTGAAGCTATCCTTGGAAAGACAAATAAAGTTAAATATAATTTTGCAATTGCATTGCTTATTTTTGTTATACTGTGAAAGTTCACCTTGCTATTTGCTGTTCTGCACTGAATTACATTGCCTCTAGTGTTTCTTAGTTAGTATCAGTCATCTGTTGGTGGTCCCTTAACATGTGGATTCCAAACCAGTCATTTTACATTAAGAGGGTCACCATCTGCACTCTTGTGGCAGGGGAGGGCGGAGTTCACCTATCTGAACTGGGAATTGCTGGTGGAAAGCTCATTGTGTGTTTACCTGGTTGGCCTTATGGCATAGTTGGTGTAAAAGTTGTTTTTTTCTGATTGTACATAAGCCTCACATTTGATCAAAGCTGCTCTTCGTTCAGTGGTGGTTACTGGTGTCTTGTATACATGCAATCACCAGAAGTTGAAATTTCCTGTAAAAAGCACCTTGGAACTTTACCTCAGTCCTGCTTTACTCATGGGGCAAATATTTTGCATGGTTAGCAGCTTCTACACTACTATTAATGTTAGTTAGTTAGGACTATTTAGGTCTACCTTACCTTATTATAGCACCCAGTATGTTTGCTGCTTAGAGAGCATCTGGTTTGGGTGCTGGGCAGCATGGGTGGTCAAGTTAGCTGCAGATTACAGCAGGTAAGTACTTTACCCTCTTCCAGTCACAAAAATCCTCCACTTCTAATTCTTGCAAGTACACGTTAGAACCTGCAACCATGGATGGATGGACATGGGCATCCTGAGGCAATGTAACAGTTGCCTTATGTACACTGACAACCACTTAATTCTCGAACAGACAAATACAGTATGCGATAGATCCAGTTACACATTGACACTGAAGGCTAGACTCTAAAGACACAAAAAGCAACAAACAGGTTGTCAGCAATTCACACACACCACTCACCACACCCACAAAGGCCACACACATAGACCCACATATGTGGAGGTGCTCACATATAAACTTACCCAAACCTCAAAGGCCACTCATGTGCAGTCCTCAAACTCCACATGCACACAAACAAGACAAATCCTATCACAACACATAATGCCACATTTATACCAAGCCTGTAAGGTGAAACACTCCACAACCTAATATTCTGGTCATAGGAAACTCCATTGCAAGACACACTGATATTCTTCTTATCAGACTGGATAAGGAGAAGGTTATAGCTAGTTGCCTGTCAGGGGCCAGATCCACCAGATAACACAAGCACTCAGGTCACTTACCCCTAAGTACCAGTGTGACTCAGTCATAGACCATGTGGGTGTGAATGACTTGAGACGTACTTCCTTAGACTATATGAAGAGAGACATGATTGAGCTCTCAGAATATGTGCCACAGGCAGGTATCAATCTAGCATTGAACAGCATTCTATCATCTTCAAGGATGATACCACAATACTAGCAGAAAATTATCAGCTTTAACAATTGGCTTAGCTACTAGTGTTCTGAAGGGGTTCAATATTTGTCAGCCTGGGAGGTCATGGTTGACAGACCACACTATTTTGCCAGGGATGGTGTTCACCTGTCACCTCCTGGTTTTCAGATATTGGCTAAAACATTATCTACCCCAAAGTACCTTTTTTAGGCATTGCCAAACAGATAAACCTTCCTACATAACAAAAGCTACTCAGGACAAGCTAAAGGTGTTACTGCTCAAGCTAGCAGTCTCAATAAGAAACTGCACTCTCTGGAAGCTCTCTTCACCCTGGAGAATGCTAATATCTGTGCAGTTACTGAAACATGGTTAAAAGCTATGGAAAGCATTCCAGCAGTGCATGACAATAATGCTTTTCCCACAATCCGACTACCCACAGAACATGAAAGAGCAAAAGGCAGAGGTGTATCTATTTACATAAAGATTAAACACACCCCAAGGCTGGTCAAACAATATAACATACATGAGCTATTCCATGTCTGACTAAACGCAGGAAACATCCATTATCATATTCTTGCTAGCTACAGGTGCCCCACCATGAACCAGGAAACCAAATAAATCATACCTGAAGTTACTAGACTTACTCACCATACAGCCCAGTACCATACTCATTGGTGATTTTTAACTACCCCTCCATTAATTGGGAGGCATACATGCAGGCCCAAAGATTTCTTGACTTTGTATATTCAAATGCCCTGGAGCAGTTAGTCTGCACTCCCACTACAGGAACAAATATACTAGATCTGGTACTCCTAAATATGGGAGAGTACTGTACCCCCCCCCCCACCCGGTGTGATGTCGTCACTGGTAAGGTCAGATCTCAAAATAGTCTTCCTTGAAATAAAGGAAAAACTAGTTCCCTCAACTAACCCCAAAAAACTTTAAGAACTTCACTAAGGTAAATTACCTCCTATTTTGGGATGGCATAGCTAGTTTCCAAGCTCCCCCAAATCCAGAAAACACAGAAACTTATGCAGAGGCATACACAAAATCCCTGTACAAGCATATCAACAACTGCATACAGATGGCAGTACCAGCCTGAAATAACCCAGGTCAAATCTCAAAAACAAGCCACCTTGGTGGAACCCTGGTATTAATAGGTTGTACAACAAAAGAAGGAAATCATGTTAAGAAGTAAGAGGGGATGTGCACAACAGAGCAACAAGTCCCTTATTAGTCTAAACAAGTGAATCAGAGAACTAGTGAAGTCTCTGAAAGCAGACTATAAGGTAAAATTAGCCTCCAAAGCTAAGGATAACCATAACGCATTTTTAGTTATGTCCATAATCTTAAGGGCAACACCCAACAATGTGCAGAATCAGTAATAGATAGCATCACCTATACTTAGAAGATATAAGAAATCTGTGGGCAGAAAAATTCAGCTCACATTTCACCTCCCCATCACCCTCAGTTCTCCACCAAGAAATACCCTCCACCACTCCACTGCAAATTATCACCAAAGAATAGCTTGCCACTGCACTCTCTAAAGCTAAAAACCCGGCTTCAGTGGGACCTGATGATATAGCAAGATGCCTCTTAAACAGCTCAGATCAGGACTTACCAAGCCCATTAGGATCTCTATTTAGCTAGAACCTCTGGACTGGATTTGTCCCGACAGAGTGGAGGACAGCAACAATCATCCTTCTGCAGAAAGGTGGGCTATCTACTGACTCAGGAAATTATAAACCCATAGGTTTAACTAGTCTTTTATGTAATGCCATGGAAAGTATAATCATGGACATGATAAATAATGGCATAGAAAATATCCAAATATTGGACCTGATTCAATTTGTCTTTGTCAAGGGCAGGTCATGCCTCCTGAATCTGTGGGATTTCTTTCAATAAGGCCATGGGTGATGGTAAAACAGTACATACCACCTACCTCGACCTGACCAAGGCAATTGACACAAGTCCCTACTCAAGTATAAAAAAACTCACAAAACTGGGCCTAAATCTCTATCTTACCAGGTGGACAGCCACTTGGCTCATGCACAGGACATGTACTTAAAGTGGGTGAATCAAGATCCAGCAAGAGGTCAGTTACTAGTGATGTGCCACAGGGCTCAGTGCTGGGACCACTTCTGTTCAGAATATACTTCTCTGAAGTCAAGTCTAATGTGGAGGACCTCTGGATGACAAAGTTTGCTAACAAGTGCATGATGCAGATATCCTTCATGAGGGTTTAGATTAGAAGAATGACTGGTGCCAGAACCATGGCCTAAATCTAAATGCAAAAAAATACATATCATACCCTGTGGGAAGTCAAATACCCCTGCAAATTACAGCATCAAAAGCACAACCCTAAGAGTAGACTCAGAGGTGATAGAGCTATGTACGTAGATCGATAGCAGCCTGAACTTTTTACAGTCATGTGTCCACAGTGGTGAGGAAATCCTTCTATGTGGCACATCTTATAAGTAATTTCCGAGGAAATTATAGTCCCGCTGTACTCGGCCCTCATTAGACCAATAATCAAGTACAATGAGCCATTAGGGATGTTATTGACCAGGCACTTACTGCAGCTGGAGTGACCTCAGAGGTTCCTCACAAAGAACAGGCA
The DNA here is from genome assembly GCF_019279795.1 of Protopterus annectens. Classification (NCBI taxonomy): domain Eukaryota; kingdom Metazoa; phylum Chordata; order Ceratodontiformes; family Protopteridae; genus Protopterus; species Protopterus annectens. The sequence continues at coordinate 1,194,576,479 of NC_056746.1, read as the reverse complement.
TGTTCTATGTAGATAGACTAAAAGCCCTATTGTTTTACTCTGTGTCATACTGGCTATTAATGATTGACTTATGCCTGACCTATAAGAAACTCACAAATTCTGTCCTGATGGAGCTGCTACACACCAAGTCAAACAACATGAGGATCATCTGCTCTAGGGATCTAAACTTAGTCAGTGACTCAAGCAAGACATGCTGGAGTGACAGATATGTGTCTCAGAGATTGATCCTTCTTTCAACAGGCTTCCTATTCACATTAAGCAGAACCCTTCCCTGGCCCTCTTCAAATGCAGTTTGGATCAATGGTTGGGGAACCACAAATTCACACCTGGGATAGTGCCTATGTCCCTTATGGCTTAAACTGCATGCGGTGGTTGATGTGTTAGGTGCATATGCATATTGAATGATACCAACATGTTCTTTGCTTCTCATTTTAATATGTAACATTTCTAAAATTAGTTTTTCTATTACATTCTGCACACAGGAAGTAAGACTGATTGATCTGTAGCTTGCAAAAGAATATCTATTGCCCTTATTTTATAGATTGTTTTTATAACTTTTTCCTTTTCTACATAGCACTCAATAAAATTCAGTGAACAGGTTTGTCAGTAGATTCCCAATTTTATTAAGTAGGACTCTTAAATCTCTGTTGGCAGTTTCAACATAGCCTGCAGCCCTATTAGTTTTTAGAGCTTTAAGAATAACTAGGGTAAATCTGACATCAAAAGGAGGATCAGAAATATTTTATAAAAAAATGGATATGGTGTATTATCTGCTACACAACAGAATATATTTTTTATATAAGAGCAAATAAAAGCAATGGGCAGTTGAACTTTGTAAACCTTATTACTGGGTATATAGTCCAGGGTTTGTGCCCTTGTATATTTAAAATGATTTCCAGTTGTCTTTGCAGTTATTAGTGACCTTTGCTCCATATCTGTCTTTTCATTTTCATTATGCAATATTAACCTTCCTGCATAATTTGTCATATTTTTCCTTTGACACTATATTATTATTAATAATAAAAAGTGGTGCATTTAAGATGAAAAGAGGTCCAGAGTAATCACAAACTTGTTTATTGAATCCAAACAAAAGAGGAAAAGTTTAGCATTTTTGCTCACTTCCATATCATGTGAACTTCATCAAAACTAGTAGCATAATCTCACCCACCTTGGATACTAGAGCCATGATCATCTCTTAAAGATATATACACACAAATCTATATGAATGCAAATCTGTTTAATACATACCCAACACAAATACAAGTTAAATAAATAGTGATAGCAATAATAATACTCTGTGTTTAGAAAAGTTTTTAACATGTATAAAAAGTTTTGGAAAAACATTTATGAAAAAAAATATGTAAAATCCTAGGTATGCAATATATAAAATATTGAATATAGAACATGTATGATATATAAGTCCATTGAAAACCCTTAGGCGATCCATATTACTTACAACCGAAATGGAAACCACAATGAATCAAAAAATTGTTACTTAAAATTATTGCTTAAAATCATAATTCTGCATCCAGCATTTTTAATACAGGCACAGTGGTTATAAAAACATTCAAACCTGAAGGGGTAGTGGCATCTAGGATTAACTGCCACAATAATTCCCTATGCTCAAGTTTATTTTTCCACCAACCTACTTTTCAGTCTCATGATACATGTTCCACAATTGCAAACTTATATTCTTTAAAACTTCGGACAATTCACAGAATGCTTATATAAAGCATTGTTCATATTCCCTATCCTCACATTGTAACCATGTTTATAAATTCTTTGACTCCGATTCCAAGACTTTTGACAATGTTTTTGTAACTGAATATAGTTCAAACTGTCAGGTTATTAAGGATGTTATTAAAGAGAACTAGAGTATTTTTAAATCCAGTGAGGGGATTTTAAGATAATGTGTGAAAAAACAAATTTTGTCCATAAAACAAACAACATTTTTAAAAGATTGTTCGAACAACAGTAGAGGCATTCCATTTAACAAAAACAATGGTGTCAGCAGAAGATGTTGTAGTTGTCGCAATAGTGTTATATCTTACCTGATACCAGCATTATGTTAGAGAATTTTAACAAAACTAAGCTGCACCTATTCCTGGGAATTGTAATACAAAGGATATTATATACATTGCCAAGTATAGTACATGTCTAAGCTACTAAACTGGAAAAACTAAAAGGGCACTGAAGAAAAGAATTTATGAAAATTATTACGATACGAGGAAAATGAATATGAACAATGTTTTATATAAGCATTCTGTGAATTGTCTGAATTTTAAAGAAATTTGCAATTGTGGAACAAGTTTCATGGACCAAAAAGGAGGTTGGTGGGAAAGTAGACTTGAACATAAGGAATTATTGTGGTACTTGAGGCTAGATGCCACCATCCCCCTAGGGTTGAATTACTTTATATCCGCTGTGCTTGTTTTAAAATGCGTGCTGCAAAATTATATATTTTAAGTAATAATTTTAAGTAAAAAGTTTTTAATTTATTGTGGTTTCCATGTAGATTTTAAATAGTATGGGTCACCTAAGCGTTTTCAATGGACTTAGATTTTGTACTATACATTCTATATTCTATATTCTATGTTTATATATTACATATAAGGCTTTATGATTTTTCATAGTTTTTTCATAAATGTTTTTCAAAAAACGTTGTTATATATGCAAATTAATTTTTTTAAATAAGATGTATTATTATTACTATCACTATGAATTTATCTTGTGTTTCTGAGTTAGGTACACATTATATATATTTACATTCATATAAATTTTTGTGTGTGTATCTTTAAGAAGTGATCATGGATTTAGTATTCCAAAAAGGTGGGTGGGATTATGCTACTACTTCTGAAAAAGTTCACATGAACCTGCTAAACTTTTCTTGCTTTGTTTGGATTCAATAAACAACTTTGTGGTTACTCTGTACATATTTTCTTCCTGGATACACCATTTTTGTGTTGGGGGGGTTAGTTTGTGGTGTAAAACAATTCTGTTTGGTCCTTCTTATTAATAATTCAGTTCCTCTAAGCTATCTTTTTTTTCTTAACTAGGTTTTTATTCTGTTTTGAAAGTGTAATGTAAGTATTCTTTTCATAAGGACATTTTTTTGTGACAGACAAGCATAAAAGATAAAACATTGCCTATGAATTTGGTCTGTATTAAAATATTTAAGCTGTTAATACCAAACCCCATAAAAAAATCTGTAAGCGCATTTTAATGATCAGTTTTTAAAATTATATGTCTTTCTATCTGAACATCTTTCCTAGGTTTACAGTTATCTTGACTTCAAACCAGAGCACCATAATGTATATTAGGGTTTTATCAGACAAAGTAGGGATCACTTAATTTGTTGTAGAAAATCTAATCCCACTTTCCAAAAAAAAATTCTAAGCTTGTTCCCTGCCTTTCCTGTAACTAGTCTAGTCCAGATACAGATTTGCTGTAACCAGGACTGTTTGTAAGCTTCTGAGCCCCCCAAGCCTTTCTGTGCTGGAGGGAAGCCTTCTGGCTTATCAGTGGGAGTGGTAAGCACTAGGTAGCCTATCTACCACAAGAGTGGTCTCTGGCCCAGAAATTGTAGTTTATTGGCCGTTTGGCAGTTTTTCCATCTCTTTCAACCTTCTGGTTTAAAAGCCCGCATTTGCACTTGTTTCCCACCTTTCCTGTAACTAGTATAGTGTAAATACAGATTTGCTGGGCTTTACTAGAAAGGCTCACCCAGACTCTGCTACACTTTGCTGTGAGGGAAAGGCTAGTTTGCTTTGTATTTGTTGTATTTTGTATTACTTTATTGCCTTTATCTATTTTGAATACTGGATTTGTTTTTTTACATTGTGTTTTACTTGTAGTTGGCTTTTAACTGCATATTAAACTTGAAAAGAGACCACAGCTCTGTCTCTTGTGAGTCAGGCAGAAATCAGAACAGACCAATTAAGGCCTCACACATAAGATAGAACAGGTCCATTAAGGTTAATCATCTGTGAACTGAGGGGGTGGAACTAGGAACTAAACCTTCTATTTAAGGGGTAAAATAAAACATTTCAGAGCTTTACTAGAAAGGCTCACCCAGACTCTGCTACACTTTGCTCTGAGGGAAAGGTTAGTTTGCTTTTTATTGGTTGTATTTTGTATTACTTTATTGCCTTTTTCTATTTTCAATACTGTGATTTGTTTTCTTTACCTTGTGTTTTACTTGTATTCTGCTTTTAACTGCATATTAAAACTTGAAAAGAGACCACAGCTCTGTCTCTTGTGAGTCAGGCAGAAATCAGAACAGATCAATTAAGGACTCACACATAAGATAGAAGAGGTCAGTTAAGGTTAATCATCTGTGAACTGAGAGGGTGGAGCTAGGAACTAAACCTTCTATTTAAGGGGTAAAATAAAACATTTCAGAGCTTTACTGGAAAGGCTCATCCCGACTCTGCTACACTTTGCTGTGAGGGAAAGGTTAGTTTACTTTTTATTTGTTGTATTTTGTATTACGTTATTGCCTTTTCTGATTTTGAATACTGTGATTTGTTTTCTTTACCTTGTGTTTTACTTGTATTCTGCTTTTAACTGCATATTAAAACTTGAAAAGAGACCACAGCTCTGTCTCTTGTGAGACAGGCAGAAATCAGAATAGATCAATTAAGGCCTCACACATAAGATAGAACAGGTCAGTTAAGGTTAATCATCTGTGAACTGAGAGGGTGGAGCTAGGAACTAAACCTTATATTTAAGGGGGAAAATAAAACATTTCAGAGCTTTACTGGAAAGGCTCATCCAGACTCTGCTACACTTTGCTGTGAGGGAAAGGTTAGTTTACTTTTTATTTGTTGTATTTTGTATTACATTATTGCCATTTCTGATTTTGAATACTGTGATTTGTTTTCTTTACCATGTGTTTTACTTGTATTCTGCTTTTAACTGCATATTAAAACTTGAAAAGAGACCACAGCTCTGTCTCTTGTGAGTCAGGCAGAAATCAGAACAGATCAGTTAAGGCCTCACACATAAGATAGAACAGGTCAGTTAAGGTTAATCATCTGTGAACTGAAAGGGTGGAGCTAGGAACTAAATCTTCTATTTAAGGGGTAAAATTAAAACATTTCAGAGCTTTACTGGAAAGGCTCACCCAGACTCTGCTACACTTTGCTGTGAGGGAAAGGTTAGTTTACTTTTTATTTGTTGTATTTTGTATTACGTTATTGCCTTTTCTGATTTTAAATACTGTGATTTGTTTTCTTTACCTTGTGTTTTACTTGTATTCTGCTTTTAACTGCATAGTAAAACTTAAAAAGAGACCACAGCTCTGTCTCTTGTGAGTCAGGCAGAAATCAGAACAGATCAATTAAGGCCTCACACATAAGATAGAACAGGTCGGTTAAGGTTAATCTGTGAACTGAGAGGGTGGAGCTAGGAACTAAACCTTCTATTTAAGGGGTAAAATAAAACATTTCAGAGCTTTACTGGAAAGGTTCACCCAGACTCTGCTACACTTTGCTGTGAGGGGAAAGGTTAGTTTGCTTTTTATTTGTTGTATTTTGTATTACTTTATTGCCTTTTCTATGTTGAATACTGTGATTTGTTTTCTTTACCTTGTGTTTTACTTATACTCTGCTTTTAACTGCATATTAAAACTTGAAAAGAGACCACACAGCTCTGTCTCTTGTGAGTCAGACAGAATTTTTTTCCACCTTCCCACCCAGTTACTGTTGTGTTCTTAAACACCACTGTATTTCTAGTTGCCTGCCCTTAAGTTAATTTGACCATATATCTCATTTCCTCTCTGCATTTACTGGCTTGTGTGAGTAAGCACAAAATTATCATTTTGTGAAATCACTCCCCTTCAACTATTTAAACCTATTGGTCATCCTACTGTATTCCATAGTACCAGAATACAAAAGTGACCACCCCCTTTCAATCTATCTTGATGTTTTAGAAATAGTGACTCTCCATTAAAACTTAACTTTTTAGACAGGTAAAACTTAAGTTACCTACTTTCACATCTAACTCCTCTAGTGCACACTGCAGTGTTTAGGATAAACCATTTTTCCCATATTACCTTTAAGCATCCCTGTGACTAGCACCTGCTCTAAAACCTGCTGGAAAGCACTAGGAAGCCTTAAACTGATACAAGCACTCATCTCTCCTTGTTAATAAGGAGAAATTAATCATAGGCACTAAACAGCCTATAATTGCAAAGTATCTTGCTAAGGTAAGGGAAAACAGCTCTTGTACTTTACAAAAAAAATCACCAAACCAGGCATGTCCAAGGGTCAGCTTCTGGTGATTTCTCCTGTCCACCAGGTGAATCTGGGCATACTGGGGCAATGCAGCAATTGCCTCATGTACACAGACAACCCTCTTCGCCTACCACCCAACACTACAACCTGCGAGAGATGCACTTACATAGCCAAACTGGAAGCAAAGCTCTCTCCACCCAAGATTGTGCTAGACAGTCAAGAGGAGAAGGTTAACACCCGCACTACACCTCAAGCAACATATAGCCCTTCTAAACCCACACCAACACCCTCACATAGCAACACTAAACCCTCATATTTAGTGGTCCTTAACAGTAACCTGCCCAAAAAACAAGGACTTCTGTAGCTGAAATGCAAACACCGATCACAACCAAAGTGACACATAGCTCACAACACCAGTCTGCCACCCAACAGCCCCTAAGGCACGACAACGTACCCAACACTTTAATCATAGGTGACTCTATAGTCAGGCACACTGATGTCCCACTCACCAAGCTGAACAAGGAGAAAATCACAATCAGCTGCCTGTCAGGTGCCAGAATCTGCCACATAATGCATGCACTCAAGTCACTCCACAACAAGTACAAATATGACTCTGTCATTGTCCAAGTTGGAGTGAATGACTTGAGATGTACCTCCCTGGACTACATGAAAAGAGACATGGAAGAGCTCTCGGATCATGTGGCCAAGGCAGGTATGACCCTAGCCCTGAGTAGCATCCTGCCTTCACTCAGAATGATACCACAGTATAAGGACAAAATGATTGACTTCAAGAATTGGCTAAGCTTCTAGTGTCATTCATACGGGATCCAGTATCTGTCTGCCTGGATGACATGATTGACAGACCACAATGCTTTGCCAGAGATGGTCTACACCTATTGCCCCTGGGATTCAGGTTACTGGCTAAGGCTCTTTCCACCCCTATAGTGCCTTTTTTAGGCAAAGTTCAAAGGACAAAATCACCATCGTAACAGGTACAAGCATGCAAAATCTGAAGGTAATGCTGCTCAGTGCTAGAAGTCTAAACCTCAAAATGCACTCCTTGAGGCACTCCTAAAAATGGAGAACATCGATATTTGTGCAGTAACTGAGACCTGGTTCAAGGCTCCAGAGAGCACCCCTGCAATAGCAGGCTACAACTCTTACCACACTTTTCGGCCACCAAACCAGGGCAGAAACATTAAAGGTGGAGGAGTGCCCATATTCTCCAAGGATATTCACACCGCCAGGCTAGTTGCCCAACACAATGCGTCTGAAATTCTCCAGGTGCATCTAATACTAGGTAAGACTGCAATCCAAATTGTAGCTTGCCTCAGATCCCCCACCATGCCCCAAGATTCTCACTACACCTTTCTAAACATACTGGAAAATATTAAGATACAACCAAACACACTAATACTGAGTGATTTCAACTACCCTGCCATTGACTGGGAAGACTACTCATGTACCAACACCTTTGCCCAACGGTTCTTGGAATTCATAAATTCCAATGCCCTGGATCAACTAATCCATAGTCCCACCAGGGGCTGCAATATTCTAGACCTGGTCATTACCAACATGGGAAATTGATGCTCCAAACCTATGGTCACCCCCTTGTTGGTCAGATCTGACCATAAGTGAATCACCCTTGACATCCACATCCCTCTTCCACCCCCCAATTTGGAAACCTCCTTAAAAAACCTCTCTAAAGCCAACTTCATGCTACTCAAGTCAGAAGTGACAAGCTTCATGACACCCATGCAGATGAGAACTGAAAGTTTGACTGCTGAATCCTACACTAAGGCACTGTACGAGCACATCCACTAGTGCATGAATCGTGCCATCCCAAATAGAACCAAGATGCTCTCCTCCAAAAAAAGGAAGCAGATCTGGTGGTCCCCTGCCATAAACAAACTTTACAACAAAAGGAAGAAACTGTTGCAGAAAAGAGGAAAATCCCAGGATGCAAAAAAACTCCCTTACCAGGCTCAGTAAGAAGCTGAGATCCCTCATAAAATCCTCCAAAGCTAGTTACGAAAATAAAATTGCCAAAGATTCCAAAGACAACCAGAAGGCATTCTACAGCTATGCCAAGAATCTAAATGGCAATGCCCAGATCTGCTCTGAGCTACAATGGAATGACATTAAATATACTGATCCCAAGGATATTGCCAATATCCTGGCAGATCGATTCCGTGCCAACTTCACCCCCCTCTCACCCCCTAAATGGCCCATCTCAATACCAAAAGATTGCCAAATTCCAGTAATAATGGCTACACAGGTAAAAACCACACTCTCCAAAGTTAAGAATACAGCATCCATGGGACCAGATGACATCCCGGGCTGTGTACTACATGAAGTACAAAATGAACTGGCACCTTACCTAAGTGTCATGTTTAATAATAGCCATCCTCAGGCTTCATGCCCACTGAGTGATAAACAGCTACAGTTATCCCACTCCACAAGGGGGGGATTCACCATCAGTTTGATGAGCCTGATCTGCAAGGCCATGGAACGTATTATCATGGAACGTATAAACAAAGACATTGGCAACCTTCAAACACTGGACACTACCCAGATTGGGCTCGTGAAGAGCCGATCTTGCCTTCTGAACCTGATTGACTTCTTTGAATCAATCTCCAGAGGTGTTGCCGAGGGTAAGGCAGTTTACAGAGCCTATCTGGACCTTGCTAAGGCCTTTGACACCATCCCCCACTCTGGAACCACAGAAAAACTTACTAAGCTGGGCATTAATCCCTACGTCACTCGATGGGTTGCCAACTGGCTTACTGATAAAACCCACACTATAAAAGTAGCCGACTCCAAATCCAGCTCCAGACAAGTGACAAGTGGAGTACCTCAGGGTTCAGTTCTGCGATCGCTCTTGTTTGGCATTTACTTCTCTGAAGTACAGGCCAACACTAAGGGAATCTGGCTAACAAAGTTCACAGATGACTGCAAACTGGGAGCCATTATTGAATCCCCAAATGATGTGGATACTCTACAAAAGGGCCTTACAGAAACAGATGCTTGGTGCCAGAGCCATGGGGTCAAGTTCAATGCCAAGAAATGTATAGTTATCCCCTTTAGGAAAAAACATGTACCTGTGAATTACCACATAGGTGGCAGTACACTAAACACTGAAAGTGTGATAAGAGACTTAAGGACACAGGTGGACAGTGGTCTCACCTTTGATAACCACATTGCCACAACAGTCAGGAAATCCTTCTATGTGGCACACCTCATCACTAAGGGATTTTCATCTGAAAAAAGGTGGTCATTGTCCCACTGTACTCATCCCTCATTAGACCCATTATAGAATACAATGCCCCATTTGATATGTATCTCTCAAAACATCTGCAACAACTGGAAAGGCTGCAGAAATACTTCCTAAAAGAATCACAGGCCTAAAGCAGATGCCCTATGCTGACCGTCTAAAAAATTCCAGCTATACTCTGTCGCATATCGTCTACTCAGAGACAATCTCTGCTTAACATACAAGGCCATGTCAAACAGAGCTGTTGGACATGCTACACTTAAAGAAATCCCAATCCTCAAAGCCATATGCTCCAGGGATCTAAACTTGTCATCACAATGAACAAAACATGCTGGAGGGATAGGTTCCTGACCCATAGACTCCCCAGACTCTGGAATAGACTTGCCCATACATGTCAAGCAAAGCGCTTCTTTGGCCTTTTTCCAAAGGAACCTTGACAATTGGATGGGAGATAAAAAATTCACCCTGGGGGTCACATCAGTCACCCTGCTAGACAGGGGTCCAGCGAAGTAAATATTGTGGGAAGAAATAGCCAGGAAATTATGGCTAGGCTTGTATAGGCCCTAGGGCCAGTAGTCTAGTACCAATCTATGAACCTATGAACCTATGTTGTATCCAGGACTGCTTGTAAGCTTCTGAGTCCCCCAAGCCTTTCTGTGTTGAAGGGAAGCCTTCTAGCTTATCTGTGGGAGTGGTAAGCACTAGGTAGCCTATGTACCACAAGAGTGGTTTCTGGCCCAGAAATTGTAGTTTATTGGCCGTTTGGGAAGCTTTTCCATCTCTTTCAACTTTCTGGTTTAAAAGCCCATGTTTGCTCTTGTTTCCCACCTTTCCTGTAACTAGTCTAGTCCAGATACAGATTTGCTGTAGCCAGGACTGTTTGTAAGCTTCTGAGCCCCCCAAGCCTTTCTGTGTTGGAGGGAAGCATTCTAGCTTGTCACTGGGAGCGGTAAGCACTAGGTAGCCTATCTACCACAAGATCCAGCTACAGATTCTTAGTTTTAGCACTTGAATTTGCTTATTCATGTTCAGCACTTGTTCAGAACTTGTTAGCACTAAATAAGCTACACATTACTACAGCACTCAACCTTCATCTTTACCTAGAGAAAAACAGTTTTTGTACATACTTTCCTCACTTGCTTAGGAAAAACAGCTCTTATACTCACCTTCCTCACTTGTCTAGAGGAAAGTAGTTTTTTATTCAAGCATGTCCAGGGGTCAGCTCCCAGTGTTCTCTCCTGTCTATCTGATGAATATGGGCATCTTGGGGCAATGTAGCAATTGCCTCATGTACACAGACAACCCTCTCCTCCTACCATCCAACACCACAACTTGTGAGAGATGCACTTATCTGGCCAAACTGGAGGTAAAGCTCTCTCCAACCAAGACTGAACTTGACAGTCAAGAGGAGAAGGTAAAAACTTGCACCGCACCACACTCATCACATAGTCCCACTAAACCTACACCACCAAAATCCACACATAGAAACACAAAAACATTCGCAGAGGCTCTCAATAATAATCTGCTCAAGCAACAGAGACCTCCAAAGCAGAAACACAAGCAACCTCCACCCCCAACACAACCCAAATGACACATAGCCCACAGACTCAGTGTGCCAATAAACCACAGCCTATAAGGCAAAACAGCATACCCAACACACTAGTCATAGGTGACTCTATAGTCAGGCACATTGATATCCCACTCACCAGACTAAACAAGGAGAAGGTTACTGTCAACTGCCTGTCGGGTGCCAGGATCTGCCACATAACCCACACACTCAGGTCACTCCACAACAAGTACAAATATGACTCTGTCATTGTCCATGTTGGTGTGAATGACCTGAGATGTACCTCCCTAGACTACATGAAAAGAGACATGGAAGAGCTCTCCAATCTTGTAGCCCAGGCAGGTATGACCCTAGCCCTAAGTAGCATCCTGCCATCACCCAGAATTATACCGCAGTATACAGACAAAATTATTGACTTCAACAATTGGCTAAACTTCTGGTGTCATTCTAAGAGGATCCAGTATCTGTCTGCCTGGGATGACATGGTCGACAGACCATGATGTTTTGCCAGAGATGGCCTACATCTGTCGCCCCTGGGATTCTGGATACTGGCTAAGGGTCTTGCCGCCCCTATGGTGCCTTTTTTAGGAAAAGTTCAAATGACAAATTCACCACCATAACAGGAACAGGCAAGCAAAAACTAAGGGTAATGCTACTCAATGCTAGAATTCTAAATTTCAAAATGCAGTCACTTGAGGCACTCCTTTAAATGGAGAACATCGATATCTGTGCAGTGACTGAGACCTGGTTCAAGGCTCTAGTGAGCACCCCTATATTACCAGGCTATAACTCATGCCACACTTTTTGGCCATCGAACCTGGACCAGAACACCAAAGGCAGAGGCGTGTCCATATTCATTAAGGATATCCACACCTCCAGGCTAGTTGCGCAGCATAATTCATCCGAGGTTATCCAAGTGCAACTAACTCTGGGCAAAACTGCAATCCAAATTGTAGCTTGCTACAGATCCCCCACCATGCCCCAGGATTCCCACTCCTCTTTTCTTGATATACTGGAAAATATTAGGGTTCAACCAAACACCCTAATAATGGGCAATTTCAACTACCCCTCCATTAAGTGGGAAAACTACTCATGTACCAACTCCTTCGCTCAACGCTTTCTGGAATTCATAAATTCCAATGCCCTGGATCAACTTATCCACACCCCCACCAGGGGCCCACCAGGGCCAACAATATCCTAGACCTAGTCATTACCAAAATGAGTGACCGGTGTTCCACACCTGAAGTCAACTCCTCGTTGATCAGATCCAACCATAAGCTAATCACCCTAGATAAATGCATCCTGCCCCCATCAACCATTAAGGAAACCACAGTAAAAAATTTCTGCAAAGCCAACTTCATGCTTCTTAAGACAGAAGTGGTGAACTTCATGACACCCATGCAGATGGGCAATACAGTTACGACTGCTGAATCCTACACAAATGCACTCTATAAGCACTTATACGAGTGCATGGATCGTGCTATCCCAAACAGAACCAAGACGCTATCCTCGAAAAAAAGGAAGCCAATCTGGTGGCAACACCCATATCTGCTCTGAGTTACAGCACAACGGCATGAAAATTACAGAGCACAAAAACAAACACAAACTGAACTGCAAATCCCCAAATGAGGAAAACAAACGACTCCAAGCCACAAGTGAGGTAAAGTTAGTGCTTTTGTTTACTTAATTTAGCAAACTTCTTCAGACCTTACTTAATTTAGCAAACTTCTTCAGACTGAATCTCTGGTCTGAATGGTCTGAAGAAGTTTGCTAAATTAAGTAAACGAAAGTGCTAACTTTACCTCACTTGCGGCTTGGAGTCGTTTGTTTTTTACATTTATGAAAATTACAGAACCAACTGATATTGCCAACATCCTGGCAGATAGGTTCAGTACTAACTTTAACCCCTCTCACCCCCTAAATGGCCCATATCTATACAGGAAGAATCACATCTATGCAGGTAAAAGCTGCACTCTCTAAAACCAAAAACACAGCATCCATGGGACTGGACAACATCCCAGGCTGTGTTTTACACGAACTTCAGAATGAACTGGCTCCTCACCTAAGCACCATGTTCAGTCATAGTCTCACATCAGGCTTTGTGCCCACTGAATGGTTCACAGCAACAGTTATCCCACTCCACAAAGGGGGAGCCACCACTGATCCTGGGAACTATCGCCCTATTAGCCTGATGAGCCTGGTCTGCAAGGCCATGAAACGTATCATCATGGAACTCATAAACAAAGACATTGGTAACCTCCAAACTCTGGACCCCACCCAGTTCGGGTTTGTGAAAGGCAGATCATGCCTTCTGAACCTGATTGACTTCTTTGAGGCAGTCACCGAAGCTGTAGATGAGGGTAAGGTGGTTCACACAGCCTATCTTGACCTCACCAAGTCTTTCAACACCATCCCCCATTCTGGAATTATAGCTAAACTCACTAAACTAGGTATAAATCCCTACGTCACAAGATGGGTTGCCAACTGGCTCATTGACAGAACCCACACTGTAAAAGTTGCAGACTCCAAATCTGACTTCAAACCAGAGAAAAGTGGAGTACCACAGGGTTCAGTCATGGGACTTCTCCTGTTTGGTATCTACTTCTCTGAAGTATAGGCTAACACAGAAGGCCTCTAGCTAATGAAGTTTGCAGATGACTGCAAACTAGGAGCCATAATCAAGTCCCCAAATGATGTGGACATCCTACAGAAGGGCCTCACTGAGACAGATGCCTGGTATCAGAGGCATGGCCTCAAGCTCAATGCCAAAAAGTGCATTGCCATCCCCTTTGGTAAAAACTCTGTACCCATGAACTACCACATAAACGGCAGTCTACTTAACGCCAAATGTGTGATAAGAGACCTTGGGACCCAGGTGGACAGTAGTCTTTCCTTTGATAATCACATCGCCACAGTAGTCAGGAAATCCTTCTATGTGGCACACCTCATCACAAAAGAGTTCTCATCCAGGAAAAAAGAGGTCATTGTTCCCCTCTAATCGGCACTCATTAGACCCATTATGGAGTACAACGCCCCTTTTGGAATGTACCTCACAAGACATCTGCAGCAGCTGGAAAGGTGACAGAAGTACCTCACAAAGAGGATTAATGGCCTCAAAGAAATGCCCTACACCGACCGTCTCAAAAAACTCCAGCTTTACTCTGTTGCATATCACCTACTCCGAGGAGATATCTGCCTAACATATAAAGCTATGTTAAACCCAGAGCTGTTGGACATGCTACAGCTAAAGAAATCCCAATCCCTCCAAGCTACATGCTCTAGGGACGTAAACCTTGGCACCACAATAAACAGGACATGCTGGAGGGATACATTTCTGTCCCAGAGACTTCCTATCCTCTGGAACAAGCTAATCATCTATGTCAAGCAAGGTTCCTCATTAGCACTCTTCAACAAAAATCTTGATAAGTGGATGGGAAATAGGAAATACAGCCAGGGGGTCACTTCTGTGGCTCTGCTCAACAGGGGCACAGGAAATTAACTTTCTTTGGTGGCATAAGCAGGGAATCTTGTTGGCTAGGTTTACTTAGGCCCTTTGGCCGATAGCCTAGTAACTACCTATGAACCTATGAATCTATGAACCTTTACTCACAAACTAAGTGAAAATAGTCAGTCTTAGATTAAGTTCCCCATATGTGCCAAAAGCATGCATTTAATTCCAGAGTAATTTAAGTTATGCCAGTGACTGACACACAGGTTAAAATCTCTAACCAAGGTATTATTAAAACAGCTGACTAAATAAAGAAATTCAACCAACTGTGGAAAATATTTGGATTTTGCTGGCAGGTGGTCTACAAATACAGGATAACTATAATGATTGTGAACTAATATCTTAACTGTGAAGCAATGTATTGTATTTTGATTTATGGCAACAGTCATGTCTTTCATAATCCTTATAGAGGCTATTACAAAGATAAATTATGTTACACCCTCCTTGTTGCCATAAGATGTATTGCAGGAAAACATTTTGTACCCAGAAATATTATTAACCCAATCGGCTATATGGTGTTGCAGAATTAATTAATAAGATTTACAAAAACAAGCAAAAGAAAAAGCAAAAAATACAATTAAAACTATAAGAAGTGTCCAGGCTAAAATAAAGCCTAGATTAAATGAACTATAGAAACTGCTAATCACAAACATAAAAAGAGCAATTATGAATTCATAGTAGTATCTAAAACTGGGCGTAACAAATACATCGTATAATTGCATTAGGAAAACTAATGATAAAAATCAAAACTACAGTGCCTTATCATCTAATGTCAGCCAATAATTATCTGGACTAGTACATTCTGCTAGCTGAGAAATTTAAGAATGACTTTGTACAACATAATTAAATACAGAAATTATATATTTGAATTGAAGGCCTTGCCTCCATATATGTGATGGAATCCGCATTAAATAAAACCAGGAATGCCTGCTCTATACTTTTCAACTGTCCAGATTTCCACAGAATGTCCAGATTTTTCTTATATTTTTGTCTATTCTTCAAAAAATTTTGGTTTTCTGGCAAATCACTGGGATGATCTGAGGACTGAAGTCACTTCATAATGGCATACATTGGAGTTTCACACTTCAAATCATTTAGAAAATGTATGTTAACACAAACCCTGGTACTCTTATCAACTTTCTAAGTTTATAAGAGCTATATTTAAAATCTATCTTTAATTTTTCTGCCTTTCTTCCCCCATTTAGTTAGGCTTTGTCCAGATTTCTTGTACTATGAGGTTGAGAGGTATAGCCAGCTCCATGTGCCAAAATAATATTACAAGACTTAGTGGGACTTAATATGCATCTTTCTGTTTATTAATAACCTTTTTTCTTATCCCTTTTTATAGGTTCATAGGATCATAGGTGTGTACTAGGCTAATGGCCCTGGAGCCTTTACAAGCCTAGTCCATAGAAGTTCCCTGGCATCATGCCGCCCGATGTTTGTTCCCAGGGTCTCTATCAAGTAGAGCCACTGGAGTGATCCTCGGGGTGAACTTTCTATTTCTCATCC
Source organism: Protopterus annectens (assembly GCF_019279795.1). NCBI lineage: Eukaryota > Metazoa > Chordata > Ceratodontiformes > Protopteridae > Protopterus > Protopterus annectens. The sequence continues at coordinate 1,194,560,382 of NC_056746.1, read as the reverse complement.
ACTCATCAAGATTTCTCTTGAAGAGGGCCAGTGAGGTGCTCTGCTTGACATGTATGGGAAGTCAATTCCAGAGCCTGGGCAGTCTCTGGGTTATGAACCTGTCCCTCCAGCATGTTCTGTTGATTGTGGTAATGAGGTTGAGGTCTCTGGAGCATGTGGTGTGGAGGGATTGGGATTTCTTTAGATTTAGCATTACTAACAGAGCTGGGTCAGAAATGGCTTTGTAAGTCAAGCAGAGATTGCCTCTTTATAGACGATGTGAGAAAAGTTGGAGTTTTTTGAGTCTGTCCATGCACAACATGTGTCTAAGACCTAGGATCTTCTTCGTGAGGTACTTTTGTGGCTTTTCCAGCTGTTGCAAGTGTCTAGTGAGGTACATGCCAAATGGGGCATTATACTCGATGATTGGTCTAATGAGGGAAGAGTAGAGAGAGATGATGACCTCTTTCTTCCTGGATGCAAAACCCTTGGTAATGAGATGTGCCATATAGAAGGACCTTCTGACCACAGTGGCAATATGGTGGTCAAAGGAGAGGCTGCTGTCAACCTGTTTCCCCAGATTTCTTATTACGCCTTCAGTGTTCAGTGGACTCCCATCAATGTGGTAATTAGTGAGAACTGAGTTTTTCCCAAAGGGGGTGATGACTCATTTTTTTGGCATTAAGCTTAAGGCCATGGTTTCAACACCAGTCATTGGTCTCAGTGAGGCCTTTCTGTAGGATTTTTACATCTCTTGAGGAGTTAATAATGGCTCCCAGCTTGCAGTTGTCTGTGAAGTTAGTCATCCAGAGTCCCTCTGTGTTGGCCTGGACTTCTGAGAAGCAGATGCCAAACAGGACAGGACCCAGGACCAATCCCAGTGGGACTACACTCATGACTGGTCAGCAGTCTGACTTGTAGTCCACTACTTTCACATTGTGGGTTGTATCTGTGAGCCAATTTGCAACCCACCAAGTGATATAGGAGTTGATGCCTAGTTTGGTGAGTTAATCAATAATTCCTGGGAGGGGAATGGCATCAAAGGCCTTGGCCAGGTAGGCTGTATGAACTGCCTTGCTCTCATCCACAGCTCTGGTGGCTGACTCAAAGAAGTCAACCAGGTAGAGCAGGCATGATCTACCTTTCACAAAACCAAATTGCGTGGGATCTAGAATTTGGAGATTCCCTATATCCTTGTTAATTAGGTCCATGATGATGTGCTCCATAGCCTTACATATCAGACTCATCAGGCTAATGGGTCGAAAATTCCCAGGGTCTGTAGTCGCTCCCCCTTTATGGAGAGGGAAGACTGCAGCAGTGCACCATTCGGTAGCGACAAAGCCTCAGGTAAGGCTGTGATTGAACAGGGCACACAGATGTGTTGCCAGTTCACTTTGTAGTTCATGTACAACACATCTAGGGATATTGTCAGGTCCCATGGAAGCTGTATTCTTGGCCTTGGACAATGCAGCTTTAACCTGTGCTGCAGTAATGCTGAGTGCCTGGCATTCCTCTGGTATTGTGATTGGTCCTTTGGGGGGGAGAAAGGGTATAGTTGGCACTGAATCTTTCGGCCAGTATGTTGGCAATATCTGTTGGCTCAGTATAGGCAGTACCATTGTGCAGTAACTCAGAGCAAACGTGGGTATTGCCATGGAGATTTTTGATATAACTATAGAAGGCTTTGTGGTTGTTTTTAATGTCTGCTGCAATTCTGCCTTCATAGCTGCTTTAGAGGTTTTGATAAGGGATCTCAGTTTTTTGTTGAGGCTAATAAGGGAGGTTTTCCAGTCTTGGGACTTAACCTTTTTCTACAACAGTTTCTTCCTTCTGTTGTACAGTTTATTAATGGCAGGTGACCACCAGATTGGCTTCCTTTTTTTGGAGGAGAGCATCTTGGTTCTGTTGGGTATGGCTAGTTCCATTCATTTATGTATGTGTTCGTACAGTGCATTGGTGTATGATTTGGCAGTCATGCATCTATTTTCCATTGACATGGATGCCGTGAAGTTGGCCACCTCTGTGTTTAGGAGCCCAAAGTCAGCTTTGGAGAAGCTTTTTATGATGGTTACCTTTGCGAGGGATGTGGGTGAGATGTGGATTTCCATGGTGATTAGTTTGTGGTTGGATCTAACCAAGGAGGAATTGACTATTGGTGTAGAGCAGTGATTGTCCATGTTAGTAATAACCAGATCAAGGATGTTGCTTACTCTAGTGGAGGTAAGAATGAGCTGGTCCAGGGCATTGAAACTGATGAATTCCCGGAAGCATTGGGCCAGTGTATTGGTGCATGAGTAGTTTTCCCAGTTGATGGAGGGGTAGTAGAAGTCACCTAGTATGAGACTGTTGGGCTGAACCCTAATAGTTTTCAGGGTTCTTAGGAATGTGGAGTGAGAGTCTTGGGACATGGTTGGGGACTATAGCAGGCTGCGACCTGAATCGCCGTCTTACCCAATGTTAGTTGCACCTGAAGTATCTCAGATGCATTATGCTAACTCATGCATTAGTCTGGAGGTGTGCATATCCTTTATGAATATGGAGATGCCACCATCTTTGGAGCTTTGGTCCATGTTCTGGGGCCGAAAGGTGTGGAATGAGTTATAGCCTGGTAGCGCAGGGGTGCTTTCTGCTGCTTTAAACCAGGTTGGACAATGCACAGTACTCAGGGAAACTTAATATTTATCTTTCCACATTTAGTCCTAGGAAAACTCTTCTAAACAGGGCATGACAGAACTCTGGCACCTAACAGTAATTTTTCTGATATGTGAAGGTGGACCTACAACAAATCCCAGCAGCTGTAAGACCACTAGTTTGACATGAATTTTAGATAAAGTTATGGAGAGGATAATCATGGATTCTTTTGTTAAATACATGGGTCAATAGGATTTCATCAAGACTGATGTCTGGTGAACCCTGGCTCCTTCTTTTGGAATGATACTGAAGCCACAGAGAAGGAGCTGACTGAATATATGGCCTATCTTGGACTGATCAAAACATTCTGTATGATTTTCCATGTGAGAATTATAGATAAATTAGTTACAATCAGCATGAATTGCCATCTTACAGAGTCATCACTGGCAAATGCAGAACCTGAGGGGGCAAGAGGGAGTATGGGAGGCATACAATGTAGTCAGTGTGACCAGTGGCAGCGAATAGGGTTTAGTACTTGGACTTAATTTTTCAGAATATCTTTTCTGGAAGGTGGACAGACATCCCCAGAATGAGTGCAAAGATGACTCAATGTTTGATAGCTTCCAAGTATCATGCAAATGTGGAGTGCCACTACAGACAGCCTTGGATAATATCCATTATTGGTATACTGGCCACAACCTGAATTTAAGCGCTAAAATGCACAGCATAGTATTCTTCGAAAGAAAGACCACCCCTTAAAATATACTCCCAAATATACCCCCGAAGCTGATACCGTAAAACTAGACTGCATTGACAAAGATTCAAGAACTATAGCAGATGACATTTTAAACTATGACTGTAACAATAGCTTGTTCAGCTTAGAGAAGGCAGAAAAAGCTCTTTAGAAAACAAATGAGGGGTTTAATAACATGAGAGACATGGGCAGACTAAGAGAACTGTCTTTTTCTCTGTTTCATGGTAATTAAAGATCTCTGCCTGGCCTTCGGGGCTTTGAGAGGTCATTTTACTTTGAAAGTCCATGCCCCAAGGGCACAGCAGGGCAGCAAACACACATGCATGTAATTATATTTCAAAAAATCAGTACTGATGGTATAAGAAGTAAAAGCTGCATTACTGAAATCTCTGCCCATCTGTGAAATAAACTGCCATTTAAGGGAAAGGAGTTTAACTCTAGCTAACTTCATAAGTAATCTAGGTGGTACATGGGTAGTCACAAATTCCTTATTTTCTAATTATGTTAATCTTCTTGATGGCCACTAGGTTGCAAGCTTGTTCTACAAACATCTAAACCTAAGTCTGAAGCATCCCACAATCACTTCCATTCATTACTAACCTTTGCCAGCCACTAGTTCACCAGTTACTGCTCCAGACTGACATCTTACTTCACAGTTTCAGGTACCAGAATAGACACCTTTCACCTGAGTGGGGTAGTATCAAAGGCTGTGTTAAAACTTTATCTGTATGGTCTGATCAATAGTTCACAAGAATACCCCTCTATAATCCTACATACAGAATTATTTTGCAGAACAACAGGGCCTGTGGACAATGCTAAGGCCAGGCATGCAAAATTATATTGCAGAATGACAAGGACTATGGGCAATGCTAAGACTAGAGTACATGGCAGAGGAAGGATACAAGAAACCTTTGGGAAGGATGGCAAGTGGTACTAGGACAGAAGGTTACCAGACTGCATTCAGAGATATGAGACTTTAATTTCCGAAAAATACTTTTATGTGTCATATCATTTGTCTGGTTTGTTTAGAGAGGTACTGCTGCCATGAGGCAGTTACAGTCAGGATGGATAAGCAGGGTTTAATTGCATTCCAATCTGCCAATCATACTTTATTGCCTCAATCTTCTTTGCTTCAGGGGAAGAGCAGTTTCTAACTTGTGCCCCTGCAAGGCCCATGGTAGTGTATGATATAATGAGACAAGGATGCTAGCTGGAAATTATAGTTAAAAAAGTACCACCAAGTCACCAGAAACTGTTTATGACACTTAAATCCCATCAAGCTACGCGCTTGAGAGACTTGAACCTCAGCACTGAAATAAATAGGACATGCTGGAGGGACAGATTCATAACCCAGAGGCTCCCTTCACTCTGGAATAAAATCCCAGTCCAGGTTAGGCAGAGTCCCTCATTGACTCTCTTCAAGAGGAATCTTGATGAGTGGATGGGAGATCGTAGGTTTACCCCGGGTATCACTTCTGTGTCACTGTTAGACAGAGGCACAGTATACTAACCTCAAAAAAGAGGCATAGCAAAATAAATTTAAAATGGGTGGCGAAAGCCAAACACATTCTGGCTAGGCTTATAAATGCCCTAGGGCAGATAGCCTAGTATGAACCTATGAACCTATGAACCTATGAGATTGAATGCCAGAGCAATACATATGCATGGAAAACAACTGATTGTTAGAGACATGTTATCCAGAAAGCCTATATATGACCAACCATTATGAAATACTGAACGGCATTGCAGCTTATGTACAAAGCATAGTGATGACAAAACCTATATGTACTAAGAAACTGGCTTAAACAAGCTTTCAAAAATTATTCAGAGTTGCAGACCGCTCAGTTATAAATGCGGTACCATAAGTGCATAGTTATCAGAGCATGATGGCTTATTCTGATATTAAGATAGAATTATGGTACCCTAACTGAATGAGTAGAAAAACTAGGGTCATCAGGGTCTTACAAAATGTCAAGAGAGAGCCAAAATATCCATATTGTGGCCACACTTTAATCAAAGATAATAATCTAGTGCCAAAGGGTCAGTTCTGCATTATGCATAAACCATCACAGAAATTAGCACCATTGATGCCAGCACTGCTACTATTAGTCCGCAGTAAAAGATGGCTGCTGTCTTGTGTGAGTTTGAAGGGAAAAAATACCTTATTGTTGTAGATTATACTCATGATATAGAAATAGTACATGTACCAACTACAAAAAGCCAACAAGTAGTAGCCATATTCAAAATATTATTCTCGATATATGGCCTATCTATTGAACTAGCCACAGACAATGGCACATAGCTCAGGTCAAGTGAATTTCAACAGTTTCACACTGACTATGGTTTAACCCATACTATGCCATGTCCTCACTATTCACAATCCAGTGGTGAAGCTGAGACAGCCTTACAAACAGCCAAGAAAATAATTAGGGGGTCAGATCCTCACAAAGCCATCATGGCATAATGAACTCTTCTGTAGAGCGCCACTGGGTTTAGCCTTTAGCCTTCACATCTTATGCTTGGAAGGGAAATATGAACTGACATGCTAATGACAGGGTGAAAACATGAGCCTAGAGTTCTTCCATACCATCGAGAAAACAAAATAACTAAAATGCCTAAGCTTCCTAGAAAATGTTTTATGGCCAATGTCTTTCCGCACATCCACCCACCTATCATGCAACCAGATCAAGCTGGCCACTTACAGTTTGAGGGGGAAATAGAGTAGGACACAACAGGTGTAGCACTGCAGAAAATCCCTGACCCGTGTTCCTCCATGGTGCAAACTAAAGATGGAACTGTAGTTTAACAAAACAGATGACATATCTATCTGGTTCCTGATGCATGTTAACCTGAATGCAATGTTCCAGAGAATCAGCCACAGCAGTATGAACTGAGAATAACCAGATCAATGTCTATGAAATCCACTTTTGTACCAACAACAGATCTGCCTTATACAAATATTGGGGAACAGGGTGGAAGTTTGAGTTTGAATAATTGGAGTCACAGAGCAAGTGCTGTCAAACCAACACAATCACCTGTGACTGATCCTATTCAAGGTTCAATTGACTTACCTGTTAACTGTAAAACCCCCAAAGGATGTCATAACAGCATATATCAAATTTTTCTTTTTATAGGTTCTCAGTCCATTTTCAGCTCTAATTTGAATGGTCCTCAAATGATGAAAAGTGGGAGAATAATTAATATTCCAAATACCATAGCTTGCAAAGTTTTGTGATGTTTTGTAAATAACTGCATTGTTCATCTGTAATATTTAAATGCTTTTGCAGAATCAGTCCAGTGTTGAATGTATCATCACGCATTGTAATTTCTAAAGATGAGATTTTCATTTCAAAGAGGAGAGATGAGATAATAATGTGGAATAAAGCTGCTAAAATGCTGGTATATACTATGTATATGTAAAACAGTCATTGCCCTTGTCAGACTAATGTATGGCTTAGCTCTTTTAAGAAAGAAGCTATTCCATAATGCATTACAGTTTCTAAGCTTTTGTCAGTTTGATGTGAGATGTTGAAGTGTTAACACCATTTATCCTGATCTGCCATGTGTTACAAATAAAAGTTACGTGCTTGCTTGAATCTTTGGTGTATTCTATTATTTTGAATTCGACTAATGAAAATTTCAGTAGAACCTTAGAAGAAACATATCAAAGTTCAATGCAGGATGGAATTACAAAAGTAATTTGCTGATTGAGTTTTGTATCTAATAGCATTTTGCGTACATTATATAAGAAATAAGAGAAACTCAAAAGTGACTGCTAATTCATGGACATGTTTCCTTGTCACCTAGGTTACCCTGCTTTCTGAAAGGATTAAAATCAGTCAACCCTGGAGGTATTTTTAACATGTCTGTAGTTTTTAAAGCATAGCTGTGTGAATTTAAAAATGTTCTTATTTTAGCAGAGTAACTTGTCTTGTGGCTGCTGAGTACTGCTGACTGCTATCTTCACCTGCACGGCACACATACCTGGTGTATTCAGGTTAGTTATGCTGCACTAACTGTGCAACTGATGGTTATTGTATTCATTTTGGTTATGACTTAAGCAGTGCAACAACCTTTGTATTAAGCTAATTGCTGTGGCAAAAGGTGTGCCTCACATAAGCCTGCATGGACATACACCCCACAACATACATATGCATGTATAATATGGCTTCTTAATCTGTAACTGATTCCCTAAACACTGGTCACATTCTCTTAGAATCACTGAACTGTAGTCCACAACTTACATTAGAAAAATCACTATAAACATCATTTTTGCAAGAAGAGAAGCACTATGCAGTCCCCACATCCTCTGCTACTTTTCTCAGTACCTCAGGGAAAAGAGAAATCCCTGAGGCACTGCAATCTTGATCTTCCTAGCACTATCCCCAGAACTGCAAACTACTGACTGATATTTAGTTGATCACTAGTATAGTAATCTTAAGCCTGGTCCCCATATAAACAGATATTATATAATATACATACATTGGTCTATTTCAGAATGACGACCTCTCACATAGTCAACACCAAAAACATTGAGCCCATGATGGCTAACATCCAGAACCTTAAACACTTGAAAGTAGCTGTTTCTGTGAGATTGCAGTACAGTGGGATGTGGGGATATGCCTCTTCCCAGCTGAAATGTGATCCTGGAGTTGGTATATGTAATTATCAGGGGGTATAGGAGGTGCGGGGTACTTGCCCCTCAGCAAAAAAACAATGTTTTAGTCTTTGTGTCTGTTTTTTGATGTTCTAGACATTGAACATTATGGGCTTTTTGTTTGTGGGTGTTGACTATTTGAGCAGCCGACATTCTGATGTAGCTCCAGATAGATATATCTATAGTTTGAATCCTATTGGCCAAATGTGTGTTTGGTTGACAGCTGTTTAGTCTATTGTTTATGATCGACTAAACAGCTGGTAAACAGGTATCTGAGGTCGACCAATTCCTGGGTTGAGGAATATCCCTTTACCCCATGTTTGTGTGATTTTGAAGTTATATAATAAATAGGGGGAGTGGGGGGTGCAGCCTCCAATTGGGGGTACAGGGGAATTTTCCCCCTGCCAGAAACAATGTTTTATGTTTCTTTTTTTGTATGCACCAAGGCTGTTTCTTAGTGCAGGGGTAGTTGCTTGCCGACATATGTGGTTTTGATGTAAAGACATCAATGTTTAGAGTGCCAAGGATCAATGTATTGAAAGTATATCAATACATCCATGTATATGACACACACAGATAATAAAATGCATGGGGGTTCAGTGTGTGTGTTGCATGTTAGGTACATCAAATGTTTCTTGAACTGGCTTTTTTCATCAAAATTTTGGCTCATTGCAGGATGCCAACATTTGCTTTGGGTAATGAGATTTGCTCTTTCCCCATTAGTATGTGATATCAGAGCTGGTATAGCTTAATAAAACCAAACACACATATGTATGTACATATAATAGACAGGAGGACAGACAGACACACAAACAAGTATACACTATATATATATATATATATATATATATATATATATATATATATATATATATTTATATATGGATCTACTTAAATTGAGTCAATACCATTTATGTCAGTGTACATAATTGAAAGCCCCCTTCCACTAATTATATTTTCTATCTCCAAGATGGTACAATCCCTGGGGAAAAAGGTATATTCCCCTACCTGTAGAGTGCCAATCCCGCATGCCTGTCGACCATCTGTTTAGTCAACCAAATTGTGTCGATTAAACAGATGTCAACCAAAGTACTGTTCAACCCATATATGCGTATGTCTCTCTCTCTCTCTCAATCTCCCTCTCTCTCTCTGTATGTATATATACACGTGTGCATGTGCGCACGTGCATGTACATGCATTCATTTTTTGCAGTTATTGATTTAATAGTGGGTTTTTCGTTTGTTTTACTGACTTTATTTATTCAATGGATCCTGTATAAATCAATCTCTGTCTTGATGATTTCTGTGAAGATATCATTCATTAACAACAGATGATATAGACCTCTCTATTTCCATAGGTTGCTACACTGTGAGCATTAGAAACATTGCAAGGATTATATCATCTAGCCCTTGGCTTTAGCCCTTATTGTTTTGGGAATTATCTATTTCCTCTCAGGTATGTTCAAATGCCCCATCAATAGTAACTTCTCTGTTCTGCTTCCCTTTTAATGTAATCTGTTCTGCACAGATTTGCTTCACTAAGTGCAGCAGAAAACACTTTATCGCCACTTGCCTGGAAATAGTTTTCTGAGAGTGGGTTTATCCCTTGTGCAATATTTTAAAACAGTTTATGTCGCTTGCTACCAGACAAGAACTTGCTATACTTAGGATGGTAAAAAATAATAAATTTGAATGGACAGGCCTGTGGATTCAGTGGTGGAAGGTGACACAAGCTGCAGCAGGTATAAAATGACAGAAACCTCTACAAGTTGCAAAAAAGCTGTGGTGAATCTCATGGGTGTATTTCCAGCTTTCTCACTGGGGTTTCTGAGCAAAAATACATACTGTCTGCAATTTAAAGTTGCTGTATTCTCTCTGAATGTGCACAATTAAGTTTCCACATATGATATTAGCGGTGAGGTGTTACATGACAGCTATTGGTAACAGACGACTGACCACACCAGCAGAAACTTGCTGTAACTTCCATAAGCCAAATGGAAGAAAAAGCTTTAGTGAAACTTCCAAACTAAACAATAGTTGAATAAAAAAATGGCTTCTCTGATAAAAATAACCATAAACTTTATTTTAACAATAAAAATAAAACCATAAAACTGAGCACTTTTATCTATAGTGATCTGGACTTCATCAGAGTTTGTTAAACTACAGCTCCACCTTCATTTTATAATATGAAATTCTCATTTTATAATATGAAATTCTCATTCAGCAAGAAGTTTTTTCTGTGAACACGATTCAAGTAATTCAAACCCTACTGGAAATTGTCCCGACCAACAACTTCACATACTTTGAAGGTGAATATTTCTATCAGATTTCACGGGGTCACAATGGGAGTAGCTTGTGCTCCCATCTACGCCAATGGGTTTTGGCTGAATGGGAAAGACATGTTTTTAATTTCGATTTTTATCCCTTGATTCACAATTATTTTAGATTCCTGGATGATATTCTTATTCTGTGGAAGGGCACCATTAAAGAATTAAAATTATTCACAAAATTATTTGGAGGGTAATACGGACTTTTTAAGATTCACCTTCCATTATGATAATGACCAAAATAACTACTTAGATGTAATGTTGGCAAAAGATAGGAATTCAAACCAATTCACATCTAATATTTATAGAAAAAAGACCTTTTCTAATTCGTATCTAGATTTTGACATTTGACACCCCTTTCACCAGAAGAAGGGAATTGTAAAGGGGCAAATGGTAAGAATATCTAGATTAGTAAGTAATGACAGTGATGTTAAAAGTAAAATTCTTTGTTTATGGAACATGTTTAGGGATAGCGGATACCCTGGCTGTTTGTTGGCATCAGTAAATGATGACATTTTTAAAGGTAGGGCAACTAAGTTTGCCCCCTTATCGAATGAACCAACACATAATTCTTTATCTGACAATGGTACCTCTATTCTTGTAATAACAAATAATAAAGATAAGATGGTACCTTTGTGATACCCTTTAACCAGAAAATAAAATATGTGAACATGTTCAAACAAGTATGGGATTCCAATTTTTTCTAGTGAAATGAAACTTTTATTTGGGGGGCAACCTATGGTGTTTTTTAGCAAAGGCTTGTACATTAAGAATTTAATGGAAAGGAACATTGATAATTTTACTATTAATCCAGTCCATAGTATGTCCAAATGTGGGAGATGTAAATTATGTAGATACGTTCATGAGGGTCCCTATTTAGCTATTAAGAATTACCCTTGAACACTGCCTTGTCCAGGTCGATGTGACTGTGACACAGTTCAGGTGTTTATGTAGCTAGTTGTGAAAACTGCATGGCATTTTATGTAGGAAAAACTATCCATAAATTGAAGGAACGCATGACAGAACACCTTTATGATATTAAGAAATGGAACCCTACTAATGCCTTGAATTGCATACAGGATCTTATTCTAATTTTAAACGATTCGGATTTTTTATTATAAGCCAAGTCTTTAAGGCTGTTAGAGGGGGTGATGTCAATGTTAAGCTAGAAATGAAGGAATTAATGTGGCATCTTAAATTAGATACATGCCAACCCCCTTGTCTGAATGAATCAGTATCTATTACAACCATTCTCAAGGATAAGGCTAGTAAATTAAGTTGATTTTTAAGGAGAAAAACATTTTCATAGGTTCATACTAGGCTAACTGCCCTTTCGGGCCTAGCCACTTATCCCATGTGAGAATCAAACTCCACACTTTGTGTCTGTAAGGTGAATACCTTAACTATTATACCAACAACCAAATGTGCATTCTCATAGGACTGGACCTAAATTTTAACTGTTTATTCTTTATTCTGTTTAAATAGATGTATATATTTTGTATTTATTATACTTTTTATATTTTATATATTTTACATTTCAGAGAGTTTTATACAAGATATATGTTTTTATGGTGCTATCTCACATTTCTATATTTTTATATGACCTGATATGATAGTTTAATGGCTTGGATTGCAACAAAACAATTATGTTACACTTTGATACATTGTTCAAGATTTTAACATTTCACAGGCAGTTCCCTTTAAGAGACCAATGCTTCATTTAGCTACAGCTTAACTGATTTTTTCTGACTGGCTTTTTCATATGAAGGTGGAGTTGTAGTTTAACAAACTCTGAAGTCCAGATCACTATGGATGAAAGCAGTCAGTTTATTTGATTTTATTTTTATTGTTTAAATAAAGTGTATGGTTATTTTTATTAGAGGAGCTGTTTTTATTCAACTGTTATTTAGTTTGGAAGTTTTACTACAGCCTTTTCTTCAATTTGGTTTACAGAAGCTACAGCAAGTTTTTGCTTGTGTGGTAAGATGTTCTGGATGGCCTGGCTATATTCCGGATTGGTTACTAGTGTTCTGAGCTTCTGCATCATTGGTGGTTAAAGATCAGGTACATATGAAGCAGGAATAGTTCAAAACTAAATCTGCTAGCTGTAATCTAAAACCTGAAATGTCACGAAGTGCTGCTGTTCTGCATTCTAAAGTGAATATGTACATTGCATTGGCCTATTTCACCTAAGTATGCTTCCAAGGGTGAAAAAAAACTCTTATACTGACATATGTTATAGATTACATAATGCTGCAAAGTCTACAATTACAGAATGGATGTCTTAACACAGAATTTGGTTATCAGTATTTATTATGGCATGCAATTTTTTTTCTCAAAAATGAACATCTACCCAAATGTCTTCATTCTGAACATATTAGGGTGCATCTGTCATATGTTCTATGTCTAGGCAATTTTTCTTTATAGTTAGCATTTTCTTTACCACAGACACATGACATATTCTACTCAATCAGTTTGCTAATTTAAGTTCTAAGGAAAGTATTCAGTCATTCCTTTTTTGCTGCAATTTGTTGAGTCCTGGAAGGTAGACATTGTTCAATATCAATGTCCTTATAGCTACTGGAATGTATTTATTATGTACAATGCTCCATTGTTGCTTCTGGAATGCATTTATTATTCACTGTGCTGTAATGTTTAGCGATCAGATTTTTTGTAATATCCTAATGAAATAAAAGAGGCATTTTATCATAGTTTAATGATGCAAACAATCCTAAATTAGTTGTCAAATTATAGTAATACTTGGAAACAGTGTTTTGCCAAACTAGTTTAAATATTTCTGAATGGATTGCACAGAATTATTCTGATGTTTCTAAACATTTGTCTTAGTCTCTAGTTTCCAATGCATATGACTCTATACATGTTTTGCAACTTTTATTTTTCCTTGTTAAAATGATATAGTCAAAAGCCATATTGTCAACTCTACATTAAAATCACTTGGGTCTGAAGATTTAATATAAGCCATTTCTAGAACCTGTAATGGCTAGAGTATTGTATTTCACCTTGCTGATATGATCATTTCACGTCTCACAGTGACTGTATTAATAAATACATTAAAAAGCTAAAAACATGCACCAGGATTCAATAAATTCTGTGTAGGCTTTGCAGAGTCTATATAGAGTTTATATGTTAGAGCAACAGTGAGCAGTGAGTGGTAGCGTGCAATGCATATTAATTATGTGCAGCATGCCTAAGCTAGGTTTAGTGGCTGGCAACAGTGTTGCTGGCCAGAAAACCAAGTAAGCAAATACAAATATCAATTCCATGTAAAGCAGAACACTTACGGTCCACAGATTTGCATGGAATGCCACAGTGATCACCAGGGCTTCACAAATAGCTGTCAATCTCTTAGTGCAACACTTCTGCATAAAGGCCAACTTAATGAGGGGGACAAATAACCAGAAAATAGGGACATATTTGAGATAGATGTCACATAGAAATATGTTACAATGTAACACTCTCAACCACCTAGAGTAAGAACTCTGGACAAAGCCATAAATGATGGGGTGACAAAGGCCCAAAAATAGGGAGACATTTTTAATATTGCTCTTCCAAACTTAGACAATTGATAGAATAATAGGTTGTACAGTAGTCTGCACTTTCTGAAGGGCATGAAGTTGGAAACTCAAATGTCTGTCATCAGTTTCTGACTTCAGTCTGCAATGACATGCCAATGATTTGCCAGAAAAAAACAAAATGTTATGAGGAAAAGATCAAAAATATGAGATAAAAACCTGGACATTATGCAAAAGCAGGACATTTGAGAGGGCTGAACTGCATGTATGTAACATTGAGACACATCAGTCCTGAGATCATTCCAGTGACATGGCAGATAGCCACAAATTTGATAAGGAACACATCTGGACATCCTGGGAATATCTAGATAGTAGAGAGGTATGAATGCAAAGTATATGTTCCAAACACAGTGTAACTACAGTTCACAATACTCTGCTCTGTAGGTACACTGTACACAGTGGACCTACAGTGCAGAGTATTGTGATATTCTATTCCTGGCACTGTGTATTGAAGCTGTGTAAATGATCTGTAACAGGACATGTACTGCCATGTAAAATGAACATGCCAGAGAATTAATTGTGTGTATTGAATAGGGATGCACACATGAATTGTAGGAATGAACACAGGGAAAGAGGGCAGGTGGAAACTACACAATGTACAGCAGGGGAGGGCATGTCAATGGAAGATGGTTGTAGCAGCAAGACCAATCCCATATCACTCCATCTCTGTGCCCTAAACCTGACACCTTCCACACAAATGCCTGCCATGTCTGCCATGGCTCTAGAGCAAAGAAGACTGATGCCTTCCCACCAGTTCCAGTTATCATGTACACAGGGAGTGTACATACCATTTGAAACTGTTGCACTCTGCTTGCCATCACGCAAACACTCTACTCAGCAGTGCACACCCTTGAGCAACAGATTTGTGCGATGGTAAGCAAGTGCTACGGTACCAAGCAATGAGGCATTACATAATTACAGTTGCAATTTCAATGTTATTAGATGTGCAGGCAGCTGTGTATGTATGTTAGGCAAATGTGAAGGCCATGTCAGTCCAGATAGCCGAAATATACTTACAGGAATATAGTACACATTATACTCATGTCATATACCTGATAAGTGTGATAATACATAAATATATACATAAATAACTGACACAGTACTAATGTATCATCCCTCATGCATATAATTAATGTCAGCTCCACTAGTGAAGTGTTATAAATGAGAATGATTATAATGGAAAGTGGAACAAAAGTAAAAGGGTACTGAATATGCTGCATTTGAATCCAGGACCAGGTGTATGGCAGTGCTATACTTACACCTGTAGCCACAAGGTTGAGAAAACACTTGTCTATGTTGCAGTTCATTGCTATAAACTGCAGTGTCACAACAGTAAAACAAAGGTTGCACACCATGTACTAAAACCCAGGACCATCTGTACTCCAGCCCTACACTTACACCTGCTACCACAGGACTAGTTATATGATACTCCTCATTTTACTAATCATTCTTAAAGTCTTGCTGTTAACTGCCATGCAATGTCGCTTAGTGGGTTTGTGTGATGCCCAGTACTGTTAATTGAATGTATCCAGTTTCTATTTTTGGCTGTCTAAGTCCTGTCTGTATTTGTCTTCTTCCTGGGTGGTCCAGTTGTCCAATTTGTGCACTGCTGTGCTTTGAGCAAACCAGATAAGCACAGCCAAATCTGACATTAATGTTTCTCCATCTCCTGTGATTGCGCTAAGCGGTGCATCGCACAAACACTGGCCAAAAAATAAATAAATACATAAAAAAGAAAAAGGAGAGGTAGTTGAAATGAGGAAAAACAATTTATGACATACACACTAGAAAATGTTAGGACACATGAGATATTTCTACATAGGTCTGGGTGTGAACTCTTGCTCCAATGCACCTTTAGAACACAGGATGGGTGCCTTATCTATCTTTGCCACACAAACAGCTTTTCAGCAAAGAACTTAATATACATACAACCAACTGCTACAGTATCTACAGTGATATCAAACCATGAAAGTGTTATTTGTACATTTATTATTTTTGGATGTACTGCACCTAGTGTCATGATTATTGTTTGCAAATATACAGCTCTGTCTTACATTTCTTTGTTTGCTGGCCATTCTTCATTTATCTGAGCAGTAATTTGAGACATGTAGTGTGTAAGACATTCTATATCATTGGCCTTAAAATGTTTGAGGATAGTAAGTTTAAATAATATCATATGCAGTTGCTTACAAATGAAGGGCAGGTTGAATGATAAGGAACACAACCTGTGAATCATGTGCTGCTTACTTACATTTCCAACTTTACATCTAACACTTTGTAGATCTATTCTGACACACCTAGTGGAAGTAAGGCAGCCTGTGATGTGGTTGTGTTTTCCTGCTCCCAACCAGTAATCATTCACAGTTGCAATCCATTAAAACCAAACACTTATGGAGTGCCTGCACTATGTTTACATCTCCTAGATTGATCCAAGTTTTGGGGATTCAGCAATTCTAATAAGTTCATACGTCATTTGCATTTTCACCATGTTAACAGCCCTGAATCTACACTATATAAAAAGACAACCATGTAGATAGGTAAATTGATGGTGAGGAGGCTTGTTTATGTTGGGAAGAATGCACATAATGCTATTTCTTCAGGATATATCTCTATAGAGGAGTACTGAACTTCAGAAGGTATGCTTCCATTTGTCAGCTATATACAACACATGCCAGAATGTGTTTAAGTAAAATCTGAAGCAAAAGGCTTTTACAATTTTATCTGTATGGATTAGATAGAAATGTACTGATGGCATGGACATGTTTGCCAAACCATTTCACAATTATACATGATTGCCAATACATGAAAATGGAATGCTGTATGATAAATATGTACAACTGTTTCAGGGTCAATTGTTTTGATAGCACTTTTAGCATTTCAGAAATGGTTTATTAGCAAAATGTGTCATTTTCCTGTTCTTTTGGGAGGAGCAAGGTGAGTTACTGTTATGGCACAAATAATGATAGACTGTTCTTTTGTGGGGGTGGAGCAAAGGTAAGTTGCTCTTATGACACAAACAAGGATATGCTGCTCTTGTTACTCTCCTTGTTTTGCATCCTGTCTGTTGTTTGTATTTCACATCTGTAGATTGTTGTATGTTTCAACAGGGGGTAATACTGAGTGGCTACTGTTTCTGTTTTATCTGGAAAAAAATATTCAGTACTTATGTCATACTTATGTGTATTATCCTTCTGTTGTCTTTTAGGACAACTAGGAGTATGCCACCCAGGCATATCAATCCTTGGAGATACCCCTTCACCGATTTTGAGAACCAGGTCATAGTGGATGTCTTTAGGCAACATGGTGCTTTTCTGCTGGAAAGGGGATGGGGAGATATGGCACATAGGATGAAAATTTGGCAACAGACAGTTGCTGATCTGAATGCTGTGCATGGCCACAGCAGGATACCTGAGCAGGTGCACCACAGGGTCACTGACTTTATCATTTCTGCATGGAGGACAGCATATGCAGTAGGCTCTGACCAGATGGGTACTGGGGAGGACCTGCTAGAGCACCACCACTACCATCCAATGTAGAGTTCCCGACCAATATCAAGGATCCAGACAGCTCACAGGAGAGTGCAGTACAGCATGTCCTGGATGTGGGATTAACAGTGTCAGTTACAACAAGCACATCCCAGGAAGAGCTTCCAGGTAGGCTTTGGGATCGCAACAGTTGAATACTGTTGTATAGTAAAACAACTGAAATCAATACGTTACTTCTGTGTCACATGTATCTTTTTTTGGGGGGATTAAAGATTGCTACAATTATTAGCTTAGATTTGAGTTGACAGCCATGTTTGTGTTGAAGGTATAGTTAATGGACATATAAAGGGGTAAAAGTAATACCACCTGTGTTATTTTTAATTGTGATGATGTTGCCTCTTGCTTAGCTTCTGCCAGGTCCATCTGGATTGCAAAGAAGACTCTCATCTGCAGATGGTAAGCCAAACTTTTTTATGTCAATACTGCTGAGCAATTGAAAGAAATATTTTAGTGTGTGCTGTTGATGTCAGGCCTACTGTGTTTATTTCTATTCTGTCTGTAATAGTGGCACCACTGTTATTTTGTTAGCATATATTTGAATACAGCAGTGTTGGTATTAATTTTGTCCTATGTTTCTTGCTTTTTATCACAGGTGTTCATGACAGTGAAAGCGTGGGCCCTCGGCCACCTGATGTCAGCGTATCATCAGACTCTGATGATGATGGTGGCCAAACTGAGGCACAGTCAGGGGGGTGCACAAGTTGAACCTGACACTCAGGTTGGCATACAGCCATTCCCTGCAATTCCAGACACAGCCAGTAGGCCTGTGCCTACCCATTCTAGTGACCCTACAGATATTGGACAGGTAGAGGGTAAGGCCATTGATCAGGGAAGTGTGATTACTGCACCTTCAGTGCCTCTTGAGTCTGGCCATAGCCAAACTGTTGGTGAGGTGCCATACAGGAGGGTTGATAGGGGGTGCTCAAAGGGGACCTGCTCTCCTCCTCCACCTGGTGCAGGTCTCTCTTCCCGTGCCACTCAACATATGTTTAGGGCCATCATGGAGGCACAGGCACATTCCCATAGGTGCTGCAGGCAAATGGTTAGGGTTGTAGATGTGGCACAGGCTGACATGCGTGACTGCCTCCACTGTGTTGCCGATTCAATGGATCAGATGAATGACACATTGGAACAAGTGTTGTCTGTCATGGAACAAGCATTGTCTGTGATGGAATGCCTGCTAGGAGGGGACTGTCATACTCATTGGCATAGATCAGCCACATCATCTGCTGTCAACCAATGTGGCTGTGCCCAACAACACTCCCATAGTGGCAGTACTTCCACTGCACCATTAGTGAGTATGCTGTCCATACCCAGATATGGCAGGCCATGGGGTCATGGTACTGGGTGTCCCAGTGAAGGAAGCTCATTCAGCAGACATCAGTCACATTTAGGTAGCAGCAATGTGTCTGACAGTGGGCATGGATGTGCCAATGCAACTCCTGGCAGAGCATGTTCTTGTGGTCATGGATGACAATGATGAACTGCCACTTCTACCATGCATAGCTCACATCTGTCCAACATACCAAGAAGCAGAGACAGCACAGAGCTTGGCTGTGTCCATGCAGACCCATACACACCAATTTTACCTGGAGAACCCACACAGACACATACACTACAGTTACATGGTTCAGCCATAGAGCTTAAAATTAATTTTGTCTCACTAACCATTTGTTGGTTTATCCAGATGGTGGCCTGCTTCTCTTACTTATTCACACACATTGACTGAGCTTTTGTGTCAGGCTAGGCCTCCTGCTCCCCCACACAACACACTGTGCAAGTGGTGATAACTGTGCCATATCCCTGTTTTCTATCTTTTGGATTCAGGGATATATAAGCTTTGTGTCTGATGCTCAGGGTGCATAGCTGACTTAAAGTGCTTAGTATATCCGCATTTGTGGTATTGAACTGGTAGTTTTACCTTTGACTTATACTGGCCTTGGAAAGTTACACAATTGAAAGCTTCAATATTTCTCAACTTTATTGTGAATAATCCTGTGAGGGTTGTGAAGTCAGAAAATGCAATGTTTTCCATTACAAATGTATGGTGCTAAATTGGGTCATGCAGTGGCCATCCCTACTTTTGGGGGGTTATGACTGTATGAATCTTTCATGCCTGAGGCCTACTACTTAATAATGAACACATAAAAATCACACAAGTCTCTGCTGTCACATGTTAATATCATTACTGTACCAATCCCCCACCTTTTACTTGCTTACACTACCAATTAGTGTGATACAAGGATATGCCACTCATTCATATTATTACACAATACACTCCAGGTTCTAGACTTACCTTATAAATGCAGCAGTTGACATGATTGTAGTTCAGGGCTGACTCTGTCTGATACAAACAGTACACAGCCAATATATGGGGAGGTAATGGTTGTGTGAGTTGTCTGGCATCAATGTTACTATATGCATGTGAGTAGGAGGAAGGTTTTAGGCTGCTAGGTGGTAAGTGTGCTATGCATTGTTTATTGGCAAATGCAAGGGCAAACTGAGCATGCCTATGTCTATCTACACCAACAGCATCTGCCTGTGGCTGTGGTGACCATGGCATTAGTGGTAGGATGTATGCCCCTTCCCCTTGCTGATTCCTGTGAAGCTGTTTCCTCAGGATTATGTTGTGTAGCATGGCACATACTGTAAATATTTCTGCACATGTCCATGGATTGTACTGCAGGGCTCCCCCAGATGTATCTAGGCACCAGAATCATGACTTCAGCAGCCCAAACACACCCTATATGATACTTCTGGTTTGAGTGTGTGCCTCATTATGACGTTCTTTCATGGGTGTGTATGCATTTCTGATGGGTGTCATCAGCCACATTTCCAGTGCATAGCCTGCATCCCAAAATAAATGACCCCGTGGGATATCTCCCCTAGCAAACATCTAGTACTGTCAGGAGGTGTGCCAGATATGCGAGTTGTGGTAACTGTCAGAGTTGCAAGCACAGTTCAAAATGATACCCCTGGCATTACACATAAGTTGGCAGTTGACAGAGTGGTAGCCCTTTCTGTCAGTGTAGAGCTTCCCCGGTTCCCCGGGTGATGCCTTCATTTCTATATATGTGCAGTCTATGACACCCAGTACTTCAGGGTAGTGTGCTACATGGTAGAACTCCTGCATATGTCTGGCTCTCTCCTCAGAACTACAGGGAATATATATGTGGTTACTGGCATGTTGGAGCATAGCATTCAGGAATTGGTGGAGGATCCTGGATGCTGATGCTTGTGACACTGACATCATGTCCCCTGTTGGTCTCTGAAAGGTATCTGTAGTTAAGATTTTCATGGATACACATACAATTGTCTCTGCTGAGATGAGTTCCCCCTCATTTGGCTCTGGCTCTGTGTTGAGGACGGCAGAAGTTACAGAGTTCCTGTAGTGTCTCCCTGTCCACCTTGTAGTGGTTTACAATTTTCACATCATGTAGGTTGTGAAAAGTTAAATGGGACCTGAAAACTCTTCTCCTTCTCGGCCTTGGCCTGTTAGCAGCAGCAGCATGGCCTTCAGCCTGTAGCACATACAAATGAATTAAAGCAGCAGCAGCCCCTAACATTCTGTCCATGTAGACTCCTTTCCATGGCTGTAGTCTAAATGTTTTGGAATTTGCAGGAAAAACAACAAACAGTCTACATGAATGCTTTGGTTTATAGCTTGTTGAATAGCTCCACCATTTTGGATTCGTTGATTAGCACACAATTCAGCTGGTTATGCTGTAATTAGCATGCCAGGATGTTTATCTTGTTTGTGCAGGGTTCACGCCTCTACACAGTGCTTGCTGAATCTAAAACTGTCATGTATGCATCAAACAAATGACCATGGTGGCTTTATTGAATCCTGGAGATGGTCTAGTTTCCTACCAGTAGTACATAAAAAAAAAAAATATCTACTTTAGAAAGCTATCCTTAAAGATTGTAACATATCTTCCTCTTGATGACTAGGGTTGCCACATTTTTGATACTCAAAAGTGGGCCGTTTTTCCAGAAACATGAGATTTTGCAAGGTAAACTATAACCATAACCAGTGCAAAATACTGGACTTTACTGTTTTGACAAATTAAAATCTAATTGTAGTGTTGCCTGTATTGTTCAAATCATAATATTTTTTTTTCAGATGCAGAAAAACTGTTGTATGAAATAGTTGGAAAGATAACAGTTTTTTTTTCTAAATTCTTAGGACATTTCATTTTTTTACATTTTTGGCAGGCCTAAACTGATCAAATAGGAAGTGTTCTGCATAAAGGGGGTCATTTGTCATCCACACTGATTGCACATTCATCTGTATTGATAATTTAATCATATATTATTTTCACAATGTTTTGGCTGTTTGAAATGACATCTGCTGTTTACTGTGACTGTCAACTGGAGCACTGTTGTTCCAAATCCTTGATCGTGTTATCGACATACATAGCATACTGATGTGATTACAAGGTATACTATGCATTGAACAATGTTAAATTTTATATTTAATTTTATAAAAAGAAAAGAAATACATGCTTCCTATGCATTCCATTACCTGAGCCAATGAACTCTTTGGGGGAAATGTTTGTTGTCTTAGACGTTGTCACTGAAACTGAATTAAAATGTGCAGTCTCAGTGACTGAGTGGGCTGTTATAGGTGTGGTAGTGTGCACAGTCAATTGCAATAATTTTTCCCCAGAGCCATTACTGGGGGGGGGGGCAAAAGGGGACAGCTGCCCAGTTATAATCTGCAAGAGTGTTAGAATGTGTAATTTGCAAATAGTGGAGTATGTTGATCAATCTCTGATTGTGCTGGTTAGCACAATTTTTTTTTGGTCATCATCACTGGAAGACTCTTTTTAGGCGACAACTCTTGTTGGGAAGGGTAATCGATCAAGGTACAGCTTTGCACCACTTTTGTTACAGCTGTTAAATATTGCTGTGAGGCAGCACACTTTAAAAATGCTGCTGCAGGCACACTGACTTAGCAGGATAAAACCGTGACTACAGCCCAGGCAACCCATGTTCGATTAGTGAGCTTTGGTGTCTTGAGGTGTGGCAAGGGAAAGAAAGGTATGCCTATTGTTGGGGGGGGGGCACATGCATGGATGCTCCTCACATTAGATCTCTGCTGTAGAATGGGGACATGTATGGAGAGGATGTTGCCCAAAGCGGGAATAGACAGGGGATATTGGATGTGTCATCATGGAGGTGGGATGAAAAGCTGCAAGTCCTCTTTGCATGTCACCCACTGGGTATACGGGAGGGATAACGGGAAGTTACAGCTTAAGGATCCCCACCTGGCAACAATATGACACTGCACTGGGTTGCGTTGAGCTCCTCATTGTCCCCAAACATGGGTCGGGATAAGTTCAATAGTTATAAGAAAAGCCAGGTTGAGTTGGTGGATGAGGAGAAGCTCCAGTGACAGTGTATGGTCAGTTATGGGGTGTAGCTTGTTACAAAAAAAACCCCAAAAAACAAAAAAAACATAACTTAGAAATGTGCAGTGAGGGTGAGCACTCTGACAGAATTAGTTAAATGCATCCCTCAGGACTGCTGCAGTGCAAAATCTAGTCTTAATGCTAAAAAAAATTACAAATAAAAAAGTACCCCACCCATAATTTTTATGGCACCCTAGGCAGCCTAAGATCAGTCTGAAGTGAACCATTCCATGAATCCCTGTGGCAGTTTTTACACCTTAAGTACCAGTTAAGAAACTAAACTTAATTCAGGTACTCCTTTCCCACACTTTGAACTTAGGATGTTCTTTGTGATTATCTCAGTACTTGATTCATTTTAGTAATTAGATAACATTTACTGTTTATCTCTCCTCATCTTCCTTCTGTACCATAAATGTATATACTTCAACAAATATCACAAGTTTTATAACATATCATTCAGGATTAGATTGCAGCATAATTTTCATTAAATATTTTAAAATTAATCCATAATGCCAAATGAGCATTAACAATTACACATAAAATAATCGATAGCTTCTGTATCTAATACACTTTCCAAGCATGAATACTAAAATATGCAAATACATATGCTTTGTACTTGAAAGAGTATGCACACAAACTGTAAATTATAATTATTTTAACAATCTTGACATGGTATAATGACTAAAACGCATATCAGATTTTTGAGATTTGCAATTATTTACTCCCTACTAACCCATGCACAATCAAATGGGCTTTGCTGTTAGAATTAAACCTACCCATTTGGGAGTAAGCCCCTGATTATGTTGCCACTTACATTTAGATCTTCTGCACTCTGCTCATTTTTATTTGAGTTTCTTTTATTTTCTACTCTGGTGCATATATGTATTTTATTTAATGTTTTTATTGCTTTTATGAGGAAATCTCTCAGGGTTCCTTCTAAAAATTGCTTGAGACTCAGTCTGATTAAACTGAAACAACAGCTAACATGCCAACAGATTATGAAGAACACTTTTTAAATATATTTGACTTGCTTACAAGAGATGTACGTAATTGTTTATATTGGCTTCATAACTTTAGACAGAAACATATAACACCAATATAAAGTTAATCAAACAGAGAGCGTCCAATGTATATATTGGCAACAATCTGAAATATTTGCAAACAGCACTTGCTTATAGAAATAAGAGCACCATCTGTCAGAAGAATGTGGTCTGCCTCAACACAATAGGAACTGGGAATGATATCTTATACAGATCGTCTTTTTGCGGTTGGAAGTCTCTTTATATTCCCCCAGATACTGGTATTTAAATACTCTAAACTAAAGGTTGCTCCTCCTCCAACATGGTGCTGAGTCTTTTGTCTATAAAGTATAATAGATACAAAAGAGATCATTCCCTCTCTTCAAAGTCATGCAACCTCAGAGATGATATAACTAAATGGCGTGATGGATACTTCCCAAGTTCAGCTCCCTAATTATTAAGGGATATGCTGGTAAAGTCTCTCCCTCTCTAATGGATCTGAAGTCTGACCCTAAATTTATTTTGAGATACCTTTGCATTTACTTCATGTGGAGTCTGGTATTTAGAACCTTTAGAATAGTTAAAAAACATGCATTTCAGAGCCATGGCAAGAATCCTGGCTGACAAAGGTGGTAGAAGGATGTCCCGAATAATCATAACATGTGGTCTAGTTTTTCTAGTAAAAAAAAAAAAAACTCTCTTGCAAGACTGAATTAGGGTGACAGCCAAAATTGCTTTTACTAAAAAGAGTTGTCTATCAAACTTTTGAGGACTGAGAGTCTTATATTAACTATTTTTCTGCATTTTATTTGTCTCCCTTGCCTGCTGACCATCCAACTAGCGCCTTAATTGTCATGCATTATCAGATGCACTGCCAGAACCCATGTCTCAGGACCCCCCCCCCCCAATAAAATGGGGACAGGCTTCACCTCATCATTTCTTTCCACAGCTAACCTCTCCAGTTCATTCAAACCCAGATTATCCAGACAAAAGCCATGGAGTTGGTTTGACAATCTAGCATTACCAGTTGTCACAGGAATACAGGGATCTTGAACAGTGTGACAGTGTGTCAAACTGAAGCATTATTCTAAACAGGTGTAGATACACTATCGCTTTAGGTATTGAGAAGCAAAACATGGTTTTAGGCATACAGTAAGTACAGTGGCAAAAGTATTAATGAGAAAAATCAGGGAAATAAACTGGAAATATTGAGAAAACTGAAGAATGTCCTGTAGCATTCCTTTATGCAGGCATGCAAATAGGTCCAGAAGCTACCCTACAATTAAATGATTCCCTCCCCAAATGGATACATGTTTCATCACAAACTAACAAAAATATAACTGCTTGTGAAAGTTGTTTTGCAAGCGTAAGCCCCTTTACTTAATACAATATTAATGTAATTATCCTAGACATGCAGATATGGAAGGGTGTGTACAGTAGCCACGTCACAGTATTAATGATAAACAAAACAGGAAAAAGTGGAATGGGAAAATAATATCCAGGCAGATAAATGGTAATCACTTGTAAAGTAAGTGGACCAGGGTCACTTTCTAAGCTCTCTGAGGCAAGAGTGGTAACAGTATATGCATATTAAATTTCATGACATTATGCGATAATTCTAGAACCGTAAAAACATCTGAAATAAAATCCTTTCCATCATTCTTGCACTGCAACTTTTTGAACTGTGTTCTTTTGGTCTGTAATAGGCAAACTAATGAGAAAACCATATTGTAACTGCTACTCAGTGATAATAGGGATCAGACCTAAAATGCTTTTGAAACAAATTTAACTGGATTACTAAAGAAATTACTTCTGCTTAACATTTTTCTGATGTTGTAATTTTTGCACTACTGTGTAAACAAAGGAAGCCATGTCCTTAAGGATAGCAAAGGGAAAAGTGACAAGTAAGGGACAAAGAGGGAATAAAAGCATTTATGAAAACCACTAAGTATATAAACATCATTTAGGAGGAACTTTGCTTTGAAACTGGTAACTCTGTGACTTAAATTTGGAATTTAGTCTGTTTTGAGATTCTAATCAATCTCATTTTTTCTGATAGTATCTCTCTAGAAATCAGATTTAGAGATGAAAGTATACAAACCTTAAATCTAACTCTAGCTTTTCAAATATCATCTACAGCCTTAATTTTTGTGCAGGTGAGTATACAAATGAAACTTGATATCCAGACAAAAAATCTAATAAAGTAGATTTCCTAGACATAGTACCTCAAGAGCCCTATGGTCCCCAACTGAGGATATCCTACTAGAGATGGACAAAGAACAACTCACAAGTGCCATCTTTATAGACCTGACAAAGGCATTCAGTCTAGTAGAACACAATCTACTTCTACATCTTCTACATCTATGTTGGTTCTAAAGCTATCTGTGTAATCAACACTTCCATGCTAAAATTATTTGCTCTCTCTGTCTCCACTAGCCATCTGAAACATGCTGTTCCACTAAAGCCCATTCGTATCCCACTCCTTTTCTCCATATCTATCAACAAACGTCTCTTATTCTTCACCTTCCATTCTTACTCTGTGCCAGTGACATGGTCCTGTACTGCTTACATAAATCCCTCACAACTTTATAAAAGGCAACTTCAGTCAGACTTTCTTGACTTGATTCACTGGATGAGCAAGAATAAACTGATACTCATTTCATCCAAATCTAAAACCATGCTGTATGAGACAAAACAAAAGCTAAGCAAAGCCGCCAATATTACAAATCAATGAATACAACAATGCCACTCTTTAATACATTAACTTATGTAAATACTAGAGCTTATGGATAGATCCTTCTCTCAACTCCTCCTACATTTAGGCAATACAACTTAGAAAATAATCCCACTCGTTTTCTAGGCTACCAAAATCTCCCCTTTCCTCTCAAATCCCTCCAAAATAGAATAGGGAAATGCATTTTACTATCCTCACTAGAATATGGGCTTCCATTAATAGCATATACTTCATAATGAAGTCAAACTCTCACTCAGACACTCACCAGTAAAATATGTAGGTTTATTACATACTCTTCAAAAGAAGAACACCATTGCAAAACACCACAAAAAGTAAAATGGATACACTACAGAAACCAAAATTTCTCTCCACTAGCTTCCAGACTAATACAATACTCCCCAACTTTATAACCCTAGAAACCTTGACTATTCTGCACTATCATTACAGGCTCCTTAAATTAAACTGCAATGTACTAATCACTGATTCTCTGCACTAGATCCCAAAATCTGGTAATCTATACCAAACTCACTGAAAGGCACATCCTCTTACCCAAAATTCCACTCTCAGCTGACAATGCACCTCCAGAAAATGGTGATTTGCCAGTGCAATTTCTTAACTCACACAGTCTAATTAAACCATAAACTTCCATTTACTAACACATTCCCTATTTCCTTTCCTTTATTCCCCCCTTACTTAAATATCTTGCCATACTAATGCACTGATAAAGTGCTTCAAACTCTAGGTCTGTATTGTAAGAAATTTCAGCCATCTCTATAAACCTGTATTAAAAGGTGTATTTATCTTTATATAACTCTATATAATAGCATAATGCATGTTTTATAAACCTGCTCACTTGTCAATGACTCTACAGAAATTACACACATGCATGTTTATCTCTGTGATGATGTGAGGTAGTGCCAGCTATGTCAGAGAGTAGGGCAGTGCATGTGAAACATATGCCAGCCTAGTTAGCTGGAGTTTTGCAAAGAATTTTATGTCATTTGTATATCAATCTGATTTATATAGATGCTTGTGCTAAAAATGTATTTGTAAAGCTGCTTGTGTTAAAAATGTATCAACAGTGGGTCCTGCTGGACAGAAAAGAAATATACAGTACATTTATATCAGACTGTACTGTTGTAACTGAGGAAATATATATATGTTACCAGTGGATGCTGGAAGGGAAGGAGTTAAGCTCAGCTTACCTTAAGAAAAATAGCAAGAAATAAAATCTTTATGGCCTAAACCAAGTCATTTAATCTCACAGGCCTGAATGCAACCAAAGACGCAATGTCTGGGAAAGGCCTGAGTTTTTATTGTCCTTAGTGGTGAACTAATTGCTACCCCTGGGGTGTCAGAGAATGTCTGGTTAGTCTCTCCAGGAATGATGAAGGTATTGGAATTGTTTTACAGTCCCCTGTTGCTGGATGAGGAATAGCAAAATCATAGGTGTGCATTGTTACACATCTGTGCTAGATTCTGGATCAGCTTCTAGTCGGGGGGGAGGGGGGACCACAGAATCAGATGACCAGATGTGATGTCATTCTATAGCCAGCACTGAAATAATTTTAGATATTAGCGAGAAATGTGATAGGGACACTCAGCACTCTGTTTTGGGAACCTGACAACAGAGACACTTCATTTTGCTTTGCTCTAGCAAATAAGTAGGGAATATGAATTATTCATTCTGTTAGGTAAATATAGTGAGACTAGTTAAGTCTTGTTTTTCTGTATCTTTCTGAATATTTCCAACTGTGTTGCTTTTATATTTCCTGTGAACTGAAACTTTGGTGTTTATTGTGAATAGATATTCAGTATTATCTTATTTATTTTTTAATAAATATATCTAAACTTTTCATTGTGGCTTGTTGTTAAGAAAATAGTTTAACCTTTGAAAGTAATTGCATTTATCTGGTAACACTGTGGCTTCATGTTCCTGAAAGTCTTGCTGCTTGGCCAAACATTGCCATTTGTATAAGTATTAATTTTACTAAGAGTAATTGGGTACCCTGGTAAGAGCCTTAAAGTAGCTGGCAGGTGGCAGTGAATCTACCTTATAGTCTTGGTGGAGGTGGTAGAGCTGGTAAATCTGTGCCAACATTTCCTAGGTGTGTGTGTGTGTGTGTGTGTGTGTGTGTGTGTGTGTGTGTGTGTGTGTGTGTGTGTGTGTGTGTCTGTGTGCACGTGTGTGTGTGCTAGAAAATCAAATCAGAAAGAGTGTGTGTGTGTGTGTGTGTGTGTGTGTGTGTGTGTGTGTGTGTGTGTGTGTGTGTGTGTGTGTGAGATCTACTTAGAAGAGGAACACAGAGCATTGATTTCTGCAGAGAAAAAGGTGGAGTTTTATTTAGGGGCTGGAGAAGAATTCTAGCTGCAGGTCTGGAGTGTGCTCCCTGTGTGCTCTTAAGGGAAATTATGCTTGGTGCAGACAGCCGCATCTGAAAATACTGTGTGTATGCATTTTTGCTCTAAGTGAACATCCCCCACCAGTGTCAATGGTGTGGACCGAGACTCGATTGTTGACTCAGATGAAGGATATCACAATCTTTATTATTGTATATACTTTCTGTATAGCCTCAACAACTGCATATGTATATATATTTTACCTCTTGCAATATATCTGTGTAATTGCCAGACTTTAATGCTTTCCCAGGCTGTGTCTGAAATTGGTCATTTGTGATCAATGTTCTATGCCAGTTAAAAAAATTTAAATAAATCAATAAATACATACATTCATAAATAAATAAACAAACTAATTCACAAGAAATATAAAATCTTCAATGATCCTGGTCATTTTTCTGGTCTTCAATGGTAGATATCAAATTATCAGGATTTTGTAAAATGGCATTACAAGCTTTCTTGCATGAGTTCTACATAGGGAGAACAGACTATTTCTTTGGATTTTGGATCTCATTAGTATGGCCACTACATTCTTGGGAGAATTAGCTGAAGTGGAATCTTGTTTATAATGATCTTTCATAAGCTGTAAATTATCATCAAACAAAATATGAACATAAACAGATGAAAAGCCAGGGGTATACATGACCATAGCCAGTCTCTCTTATCATCAGACACTTCTTGGTATATGCACAGGAATTAAATGAGAAACATTCTGAATTGTATCTACATATCCATAGGTGGAATAGAAACAGGTACAGGAATCTTCTTTGACAAACTGTATATGTAATCACAAAATAGGATCCAGGTAAAGAAGTAGCAAAGGAACTCTGAAAACGATATTATATTAGCCCCCTATGTTAGTAAATTTAACTACACTTCAGCACATGGAGCCTAATCAAAACCTAATCAAAAACAAAAACTGTAAGACCGAGTAAAGCCATCAGGAAAAATATTCTGCCTGTGCACATCAGAATGAATGTAGGACTCAAACACAACAACTGAGATAAAATACTAAGATGTCATAGCCTCAAAGTCAAAATAATGCAATTGTCCAGTCTGGGCCAAGAATGGACTAGCTTCTGTTCTTGGGACATGGATGGAACAGACAGGGTCTAGAGGTGATAGTCTGCATATCTAGATTTAAAGAATAAATAACTGACTTTCCTGCCAAAAAAGAGACTCAGAGCAACATGTAGTAGAAACATGCCTCTTAAGTACTACATTGACAGAAGAGAAGAATCACTTTTCTTTGCTGATGTTGTCTTTTCTTTTTCTTTTAATTGGCTTGCAGCAGAATATCCGTTTTCTATCTCTTTCATATCATGCCTAAACTAACAGAAAACTTAACCTTTACCTGATCAATACCTTTTTCATCAAGCAGAAAAAGTAGTAGCATCTGGGGCTATCAATTCAT
Source organism: Protopterus annectens (assembly GCF_019279795.1). Classification (NCBI taxonomy): domain Eukaryota; kingdom Metazoa; phylum Chordata; order Ceratodontiformes; family Protopteridae; genus Protopterus; species Protopterus annectens. The sequence goes on along the minus strand of NC_056746.1, from coordinate 1,194,529,919 downwards.
TAATGATGGTGGATACTTTTTTATTTTAAAATATCTTTGCACAGAAAATCTGAATTAGAAGAGTCTGGGAGAATGTCAAAATGGTTCCTCAGAAATGTTTGTGAATTTAATTTAGCTTTAAATATTTCAGGAAAGGTAACACAAGTACTTATCTCCAAAATGTTATGATCTTTCCCATGCAAAACTAATGTCTGCCTGATGAAGGAATGGATTTCCTTTAATCACATTTCTTAAGACAGTTTGGTATGGGAGGCTACAAAAAGGATACCACTGAAATATGTGATCAACTTACAAGACAGAAAAGGCTGCATTACAATGCATTAGAAGTGAAGACTGGAAATAACATACTTCATTAAAAGTGAATTTGTTAAATGACTGCTTTGATAGGTTGGACCAAGTAAAGGCCTAACAGGTAAATAAACATTTAACCATTTGTTCACCTCTGAAAGGATAAAGACATTAATTTGGGAGATGATGCAGTTGAAATACAAGGATTCTAAGTAGTAAAATGCATGGATGAAGCACATTCTGAAGTACAGAGCTGACTAATTTGGTTTCAGAAAAAAATGAAGTGATGATTTCCTACACATTTACCCATGCATAAGGAATGTAGTAGCAACTATCAGTGATAAACATGACTAAGAAGTTATTACCTGTCTGTACTAGGTCTAATATATCTGTAACACAAACATCTTATATGAATCATGTTGATATTCACAAATTACATATAATTATTTACAAACTTCCAGATAGCTGTGCTGGCAGTATCTCCCTTTGTCACACTTCTATATAAATCATGTTGATATTCATAAAGGACATATAATTATTTACAAAATTCCATCTAGCTGTGCTGGCAATACCTCCTTTGTCACATTTCTTCACCCCTCAAAGACTCAAGCTAGTTTTTCAAGTGACCCTTGAGAAATGCTACTTGAGAGGGATGATCATATCTGGGAATACCTTACCACATTCCCTGCCTTGAGATCCCAGCTGCCTTGGCATTGCTGACCCCAGTAAAGTGCTGCACTGTCCTGTCATATGCCTGCAACCCTAGGCTCCACCACAGTAATTTGGGATTTTGATGGCTCCCTGTAGCCATAGATCGCCCTCAGGCTCCTCCTGTCTTGTGGTGCAAATACTTAGCACCAGGGCCTCCCTATCATGGTAAGGTTTCATCATGTTAACATGGTACAGTTTGTGCCCCTGCCTCCTGCCTAATAGTTCTGCCATGCAGTTAACATCACTGTCCTTTCTTCCCATTTTGAAGGGTCCTTCCCAAACTGCCTGCAGCTTTTTGTGTCTGACAGGAATGAGAACCATAACCTGCATACTCTCTAGCTTGAGCATTCCTGTCACACCAGACCCTTTTCTGCTGTTGGTCTTTTGCCAAGTTCTCTTGGGCCAGGCCCATGTGTTCCCTGAGCCTTGTCTTGAGATTTAGGACATATGCCACAACAGACTTCATGTGAGATTCATACTCTCCCGTCCTCTCATCACAAATCAAATCTAGAGGTCCCCTCACCCTATGCCCATACAGTTACTCAAAGGGTGAAAAAACTCTGGATTCCTGGGGCACCTCCATGTAAGCAAACAACAGATGGGTCAAATATTTGTTCCACTCTCTCTTAAACTGGTCTGTAAATGCCCATAGCATGGTCTTTAGTGTAGAGTTTAACGTCTCTACCAATCCATTAGTCTGGGGATGGTAAGGGTGGTCTTTAGGTGCTTCACCCCACAGTGCTTCCACAGACAAGCCAGTAGGTCTGACATGAAATTGGCACCTCTGTCAGTCAGCATTTCTTTTGGGAAACCTACCCCGATGAAAATCTCTAACAAAGCATTTGCCACCTTTTCTGCCTCAATGGAGGACAAAGCCATCGCCTCAGGGTATTTGGTAGCATAATCTACTACCACTAGGATACGCTTCTTCCTTGTGGAACTTGTGGTACTCCGAGGCCCCACAATATCCATAGCTACCCTCTGAAATGGCTCCTCAATCACAAGCAAAGGCACTAAATGAGCTTTAATACCTTCCCTCAGGAGGTTATAATCATCTTTGGAGAAGTTTTTTTGTTTGACCCTAGCTGGGGGGGGGGGGGGTCGGGAGGAGGTGGTGACTTCGAAAGCAACTGCTTTGTATTAGGATCTTACCAGGAATGATGACACTGCAGGGGTGCTGCAGTGGTTACTCATGTTGGTTAATACCAAGTCCAAGATATTTTCAGCACTTTTGGGGGTGTCAAAAAAACTGGTAAAGACATTTACATTGACGAAATCAAGGAATCTCTAGGCATTTGTGTTTGGCATGAGTATTTATTCCAATCTATGGCTCTATAGTTATAGTCACCTAGGATCAGGGTATAGGGTTGAATCTTGATAGATTTGAAGAGATCTAGATAGGTGGATTGGGCATCTTGAGTCAAAGTTGGAGTCTTATAGCTTGCTATGATTTGAATAGGGGTCTTGTCAATTATTAACTGCACCTGGAGTGTTTCCTGTGCATCATACTGTTTGACCAGCTTGGAGGTGTGTGTGTCTTTTACATATATTGCAACTCCACCTCCTTTTGCTTTGCTTCCCACGGTTTGGGGTATGAATGTAAGATAGGATGAGTAATCTGGTATAGCCGGAGTGCTCTCTGAATCTTTGAACCAGATTTCTGTGACTGTACAAATATCAGCATCTTCCAGGGTTAAGAATGCTTGCAATGAGTGCAGTTTCATGTTTAGACTCCTAGCATTTAGCAGCATGACCTTTAATTTACATTTTGATGAAATTTTCCTGTTAGTAGTTTTGACCTCATGGCATTGCCTAAAAAAGGCACTATGGGGGAGGCAAGAGCCTTTGCCAGAAGCCTGAAACCCAAGGGAGACAGATGCAGGCCATTTCTGGCAAAGCACTGTGGTTTGTCAATCATGTCTTGCCATGCGTTCAGGTACTGGATCCCGTTGGAATGACACCTGAAACTAAGCCAAGTGTTAAAGTCAATCATTTTCTGTTTGTATTGAGTCATCAGTCTGGGTGATGGTAGAATGCTGCTTAAGGCTAAGAACATACCTGCCTGGGACACATATTCAGTGAACTCGATCATGTCTCTCTTCATATAGTCCAAAGAGGTATGTCTCAAGTCATTCACACCAACATGGACTATGACAGAGTCATAGTAGTACCTGCTGAGAGACTTGAGTGCATGAGTGTTATGGTGGATTCTGGCACCTGACAAAAAACTAACCGTGACTTCCTCCTTATCCAGCCTGGTGAGGGGCACATCTCTTGTGTCTCACAATGGAGTCTCGTATGACTAATATGTTGAGCTTATGCTTAGGCCTTAGTGGCTGTGAGACACAGGTGTGTGGACTATGTGTGGTATGTGGTGTGGTGGGCAGTAGAGTTTGCATGTGTTTTTGCGTTAGCGGTCTTTGTTTGGGTATGTTTTTGTTGAGAACCTCCGCATATGTGGGGGGGGGGTGTTGTGTAGGTGTGGGTGGTGTTTGAGATGTGGTATTTGTATTGCAACCTTCTCAGTGCCAAATATACTGGCTTGTGGGGGAGAGAGCAATGACTCTAGTTGTTTGATGTAATTGCTTCTTTCCCAAATTGTGTTCCTAGGTGGTACTAGTGCAGGGTTGTCTGTCTGCATGAGGCAGTTGCTACACTATCTCAGGATGCCCATATCAACCAGAGTGTTAGGAGTAAATGTAGGAAATTATCCATCCATATTTGTCAGAAACTGAGGGAGAGAGAGGCCAGAGAGAGCTAAGAGGGTAAAGGGTGGAAGGTCTAAGAGTAGTACTACTAGGTGATCACACAAATACTACTAAGGGAAATTTGTATCTGGAATACCTCAAAAAGGGTTAAAAAACATGCAGTTGCAGCTCTGGATGCAGCAAACCTGTATCTAGACTATGCTACTCAATTTAAGGGTTAAGAACATACCTCTCAACCATACCAAATTCCTCGGTAAACAACAGTTTTGAGGGTAAAATACTGGGGTGCCACGAATTCCTGAGTGGCCCCTTTAATTTCCGAATTTCAAGGGTTTTTTTTTTTTTTAATTTTTTTACTCTTGACATCATCATGTGCAGGGCGTGAGCGATGACGTCAGCTCAATTCATTAATTTACTTGCAGAATGCTTCCCCAGCTCTGCTCTTCCAGGTAAAAATGAGAAACTTTCTACTTTACTTTTCAATCATGTGTGCAAGTCAGTATATTTTTACGCTTAATGAACAGCATCACAGCTTCACTGTGTAACTTTTACTTTATGGCAGTTTTCAACGAATGGCATGCAGCCTGGCAATGCAGCTTCACTGTGTAATTCATTCAGGGGGAGTGTGGGCATTCAGCCTGTGTTATTTACTTAACGGCACAGCCCCAGCACAGCTTCACTGTTACTTTTATTTTATTGGCAGGGCAGCTTCTATTTTACTGAAACAGCAGCTGTGTGTGTAAGTTGGTATATTTTTACACTTAATGGCATCGTAGCTTCACCGTGTAACTTACTTTTAGTTTACTTAATGTTATAACTTCACTGTTACCTTTATTTTATTGGCAGCTTTTATTTTACTTAATGGCAGCTATGTGTCTGAGAGTGAGCTTTCAGAGTGTGTATTATTTACATAACGGCAGCTTTACGAATGGCATGCAGGCCTAACAGCTTCACTGTGTAACTTTTGTTTTACTTAACAGCAGCTTTTGGGGGGGGGGGGTGAGCTTTCAGACTGTGTTATTTACTTAACGGCATGGACCCGGCACAGGTTCACTGTTACTTTTATTTTATTGGCAGCTTTTATTTTTCTTAACAGCAGCTGTGTGTATGAGAGTGAGGTTTTATAATGTTATTTACATAATGGCACCTTTCAATGAATGGCATGCAGACCTAGCAGCTTCACTGTGTAACTTTTATTTCACTTAATGGCAGCTTTCAACAAACGGCATTCAGGCATCACAGCTTCAATGTGTAATGTTTATTTTACTTAACGGCAGCATTCATGGGGTATGTGAGCTTTCAGCCTGTGTTATTTACTTAATGGCACGGGCCCAGCATAGCTTCACTGTTACTTTTATTTTACTGGCAGGGCAGCTTTTATTTTTTTTAAATAGCAGCTGTATGTGTAAGTCAGGATATTTTTACACTTAATGGCATCGCAGCTTCACTGTGTAACTTATTTTACTTAATAGCACAGCTTCACTGTTGCTTTTATTTTATTAGCAGCTTTTGTTTTACATAATGGCAGCTATGTGTGTGAGAGCGAGCTTTCAGACTGTTATTTACATAACAGCAGCTTTCAATGAACAGCATGCAGACCTAGCAGCTTCACTGTGTAACTATTATTTTACTTAACGGCAGCTTTTAGGAGGTGTGTCAGCTTTCAGTCTGTGTTATTTACTTAATGGCATGGGCCCAACACAGCTTCACTGTTACTTTTATTTTATTGGCAGCTTTTATTTTTCTTAACAGCAGCTGTGTGTGAGAGCGAGCTTTTAGAGTGTTATTTGCATAACAGCAGCTGTGTATGTGTAAGTCAGTATATTTTTACACTTAATGGCATTGCAGCTTCAATGTTACTTATATGTTAAATTGTGTGTATAAGTCTGTATATTTTGTTTACTTAATGGCAGCACAGCTTTTCTGTGTTATATGTAGGGGTGTGTGTGTGTATTTTTACAATTATGGCATCACAGCTTCACTGTTACTTCTATGTTACTTAATGGCAGCACAGCTCTTGGCATAAGCAGCATTAACCTTCTTGAAGAACTATGCAGCACAAGAAATTTGGAAAAAGCCAACATTTATTGGGTGGGAGACAAAGGCCCAAAACCAAGGACACATTATAAACCTCGCTTGTATAATCTTAGAAAAGTTGCTAGAATAAAATGGTTTGTGTTACCATGCATTTCCTGAAAGATAGGAAGACTGAAACTTAAATGGCTATAATTAGTGAATTCAGTTTTCACTGATTTGCCAGAAAACCACAAATTTTAAGAGGAACAGACCAAAAGTATGAGCCAAACATTCTGTAATGCTTTTTCCAGATTTCTGGTGCTGCACAGTTCTTCAGGGGGAAAGTTGTTTAGTGCTGCTTATGCCAAGTCTGCTTGTGTTACAAGTAAAACAGGTAGAATATTTGCTTTTGATGCAGAAGGTTGTGGATTCTACTCCCACAGTATGTAGATGGATTGCTGATACTGTATTGTGTTGTACTTTTAAAGGGGGTGGATGCTATAGTCCTGAGAATGTCCTCTTTGGCGGAGATATCTAGTAACCATGAATCTATCAGTTTGCCATCCATTCCCTATTGCAATATTATTAGCTTATCATTTTTTTTAATGTAACATAGGCAATTTATTGCTCATGGGCAGCAACAGGCACTTTATTTGTAGATGAAACAATGAAATATAAAGGTGTTTGCTAGCAACAACCTCTTCATTAGTAACTGATCTTAGAGATCTCTTTTATGTGGAATTATTTAGATGACTTTTACTTCTGCAGAGATTGTGCTGGGGCCTGAGGCCATATTTTGGCTGTCTGTTCTTCAGTTTACTTTTGAAAGCTGATACCCCACAATTCCGTTGGAGTGGGTGGGGTTAAATAATTATGTATGCATATTTTATGTTAATCAGTGTACAGATTTGTACCTTTTTTCATGGGCCTTTGTCCAAATTGTTGATGATTCTAGGTTGAGAGGTATGGTTAAGAACACAGTATAACACTCACAAAGAAGCACAAATTAATCAGTTACAGACAAAAGAACAGAACTCACAGTATGAAGAAATACAGTTAAACAGTAATGAAATGCAGTAAAATGCAGTTAAACAATAATGAATTGCAGTAGATAGCAATGAAATATAGTCAATCGGTAAATTGATTTAACACAGTGCAAATGTGATAAATTAGCTCAGAATCACAGCAGTAAAAAAACAGCTCAAATAAAGCAGCATTCAGTAGAACACTGTCATTGATTAATTAAGGCTAAAGACAAGCAGTAATAAATGTGGCAGACTAAATGCAGTTGAACTCCTTTTTTTTTTCAAAAATTTATTTATTGAAGTTTTTCAGGTTACAACATATAAGACATTTGATAATAAGATACACATGCAACATACAACAAACCATCACAACCTATATACAATATATACAAAGAAGTCACTTCAATAATCCAATGTTTGTACTAACCACTTATTCTGCAGTGATAAGAAGAATAAAACAGTACCATTAGCTATTAAGGGGGATATTACAAATATGAGGGAAAGATAAAACTAAAACCTTTACATAGGGTACATCTATTTGTGACCAGCTTATCAACACAAAGATTTATACAATGACGATGATAATAAGGTTCTAAGTGTATCCTTATTGATTTTCTTACATATATTGAGTATTTCACTTCTAAAAGTAATATTTTACCTCTTGAGAGTGATATCTAATAGGTATTCCCAATACTCTTGGTAGTATTTATGTTTCTTAGTAACATATAGTAGCTTGTGGGAGGAGATGTATTTGATTGTTAAATTGCTAAAACCTTCCCATGAGTGTGGGGTTGCAAGGGTCCAATTCTTTGTAATATAGAATTTGACAAGAGCACGTATGGTGATGAGGACATGCTTTAAGACTCTTGGAAGATTATTTATATTAATGTGCAGTACAACCGTTTCCCAGGATAAAGTATTTTTTTGGAAGCCCATTTTCTCTAGTCTTGCCCTTAATGAACACCAGAGGTTATGAACTTTATTACATTCCCACATAACATGGAGAATGTCTGCTGGTTGCTTAGTGCAGTGAGGACATTCAGGTGGGTATTTGTTATCAAATTTACTAATTTTTTGAAGGGTAAAATATGCATTATTGTTAGTCATAAGTTGGGTGTAAAGCAACTTTTTGAACGGATTGAATTTCAGCATGTTTTCAATGGCATCTTTTTTATCTTGCTCAGTAATTTGTGGGTTTTTCTTTTGCCAGTATGAGGAAAATAAAGTATGATTCTGATGTTTTATATCAATTATAAGTTTGTAGACTCTAGAAATTGTTTTCCCCTTGGTTGCTAATTTTTTTAGAATTAACTGGGATAAATTAGTGCCTTGTTTATCAAAATTATCAGGTGGAAATTTGGTGTTTACAAGGTATCGGAGTGAGTTCATAATGTTTACATATTTCTTTGGGAGATTTAATTTCACTCGTAATTGTATTATATCACATTCCTTCCATTTGTAAATTTCCCATACTGTAAGATTTCTTATTAAGGGATAATCTTGCAAGTTTATCAGCTGATTATTTAATAGTAAATTAGGATTAAGGTGTATAGGTTGCAGTAGAAGGGGAGCATTTAATAATTGTACAGATGAAAAGAGCTTTTGAGTAGTTAAAACCATTTGTTTAATAAGTGGATGTAAATTCTTAACATAGACAGATTTTTGATTTAAGTTTAGGAATAGGAGAGCCCTAGGATTGCACCCAAGTGTCTTAATTTGTTCATACCAAATTCTAGACCATAAGGGGGACTTTACATTTGTGTTTGATTCATAATTTAAAATTTGACATAGCCTATATGCATTAATAATACTGTAATACAGTTTAAAATCAGGTAAGCCTAACCCACCTTTAGATTTAGGAAGTATAAGCTTTTCATATTTGATTCTAGTAGCTTTGGGATACCAAATAAATCTGGATATAGTTTTTTCCATATCTATAAAAAATGTTTGGGCTATAATTGTGAAGGTAGCGTTCATTTGGAAAAGAATTCTTAGTAGCAGGTTCATCTTAACGACACTACTTTTTGATAACAAAGACATATTGATATTTTTCCATCTGTTCATATCATTTTCAATAGTATTCCAGGTGTGAGTTAATTTTTTTTAATAATTTCACTAAAATTAAGAGTATATATTACCCCCAAGTATTTTAGTTGATAAGTTAGCTTAATCTCGCTCTCCGGGAAGTAAAAGTGCATATGTCCAATGGGATTTAGTGGGAAGAGATGAGATTTGTTGGGATTTAGTTTGTAATTTGAGATCTCTGAGAATTTGTCAATGGCTTTCAGTATTTTAGGAAAATCTGTTGTGGGGTGTTGTAGGTATATATTTAAGTTGTCAGCAAATGCCAAATATATAATTTTAGTATTTAATACTCTTGGAATGTGTAGAAAAGATTTTTGTGATATAAAAATAAGTAAGGGTTCGAGATATAAATTAAAGAGGTAGGGAGAAAGTAGACACCCTTGTCTTGTGCCATTTGAAATGGGGATAGGTTTTGTTATATTATATTCTTAATCTGAATGGAAGTAGAGGCCATTTGATATAAAACCTTAACTTTATTAATAAATTCTAGAGGAAATCTGAATAAAGGCATAACATTAAATAAAAAGTGTGGATTTACTCTGTCAAAAGCTTTGCTAGCATCTGTGGCAATAACTTATTTGGGATGTTTATCTGTTTTAAGTAATCTGATAGCTGTGTCTAGTAACAGAGTGTTATCGCTTGTTTGCCTATTTACCATGAAAAACACCGGACAAACCTAAAAAAAACTAGAAAACGCTGTGTAGACTCACCAAACACTCCGAAGCCCAAATCTCAATTCCAGTGAGAATACAAAGTCCAACTTGATGTGAATGAAAAAATACAAATTTATTTTAAGCCATTAAAACCATACGCTTTTCGTCGGCTAACAGTCCGACTTCTTCAGAAAGAACAAACAAGCAAACAGTGCCTCCCCTTCATTGAGAACATTTAAACAGTTCACTAATTGAGAATAGCAAGTCACATGATTGAACCTCATCTGAATTAAAGTCCCAGCACTAAAAAAGCACTAGGGAAACAATGAACAACTGAATGCTCCTGTAATAATAATACAATACCAAAATGTTAAAACCATATTGCATGTAAAACACTGCCAGATAAAACAGTGTGTACATACACACTTGACAAATCTAGGACATGTAAGTAAATAAAGGTTTTGATTTTAATCATAAAAATCGAATATTTGAGAAAATTTAAAACATAAAAATCAAACAGCTGTGTAAACCCCCACTGCCAAGTTTGGAAACTGAAAAAAAAAATTTTAAGATTTTAAAAAACTGTTAGCCGACGAAAAGTGTTTGGTGAGTCTACACAGTATTTACCATGAAACCCAGCTGATTATAAGATATAATAGAGGGGAGTATATTCTTCAACCTGTTGGCTAAGATTTGGGCAAACAGTTGAACTCCTCAGCACAAGCAGCAAAATGAAGTAGGAAGAGGCACATTTTTTTTTCTTTTAGTAGAAAGTGAGGAGACAGAAGATAATTCAAGGTTGAGAAGCTAAAGGGCTGGGGCTACACAAGTTATCTTATTGTACACAGTAGAATGAGCTGATGTAATGTGTCCAGTATCAAATTTATACTAGAGGCTGGCAACTGAAAGCCACCAAGCTTTAATACCACAACAGCAGCTGGGCGGGTGGGTGGCATACACAAAATCAGAGCAGAGGTAAGGATTGAATTCACTAAGTTTAAAAACAGTTGCACAGTTTAAACAGATATGCAGCAAATGTTTTAATAAATCAGAAGTGCAGAAAACAGTTGAAAATAAGCATTTATATTTTCCAGTCTTACAGCAGAGCAATGGCAGAAGGCCTAACTCATTGCAACTTTGAGCAAACAAGTACAGACTGGTTTAAACACTGGCTATTTAAGGCAGAGAAACAGTAACCAGCCAAATTATCCAATCAAAAAAAAAAAAAAAAAAAAAAAACCACAGCCTTGCAGTAAGGACTCTAGCTAGATCAGACCAGAGTGAATCCCCCTCCCTTGAAGGTTTGCGGTCTATACTCTTTTGACAGCAGAGGTAGCTTACACTCTTCTAAGTTGGGAATTGCTAGTTGAAGACTTACTGTGTCTGTTATTCTAAAAGTGTCTTTAGTTCTGTTTTAAGGTCTTGGGCTTCAGGCCAGTTATTCTACATTAAGAAGGTTTGTGGTCTACACTCTTGTGGGAGGATAGGGTAGCATCTTCCCTTCTGAGCTGGGAATTGCTAGTGAAGGCTTATTGTGGGTATTATTATAAGTGTCTTTGTTCTGATTTAAGCACGTGGGCTCCAAACCAGTATTTTTACATTAGAAATGTTTGTGATCTACACTCTTGTTGGAAAAGAGGATAGCCTCCACCCTTCTGAGCTGAGAATTGTTGGTGAAGGTTTGTTGTTCCTGTTATTTTAAGTGTCTTTGTTCTGGATTAAGCACTTGGGTTCAAAACCAGTTATTTTACATTAGGAAGGTTTGTGGTGGCACTCCTGTGGGAGGAGAGAGTAGCCTTCCCTCTTCTGAGCTGGGAATTACTGGTGAAGGCTTATTCTGCCTATTATTCTATGTGTCTTTGGTCTGGTTTGTGGTCTGCGCTCTTGTCGTATTGCTGTCTAGACATATTTTTTAATTACTAGACTATCTAGTATGCTCATACCTGAGCATTTCTCTTCAAGTTGCTGGTCTTATTGACTTGTTCAATATTTAAGTATTCTTCACTCCTAAATAGATCAGTGGCCATGAATATGCACTTCCTGATTCTCTCTGTGGCCACTCTGGTTGAGATGGCTATTCTGAGGCATTGTAGCAATTGGCTCATGTACACTGACAAACCACTTATCCTTAATAAAACAGATAGTGTATGCGAGAGGCATTAGTACACTTTAACACTGGAAGCAAAACTCTGTCATACAACCGAAGCTAATCCTAAATAGGTTACCAGTGTCACTTGCTCCACACCTACCGCACAAGGTAAAGACTCTACATATAACATTACTGATGCTGAGGCAGTTAAAGGTAACCTTCCTAAAACACTAAGACCTCCTGCCAGTACAATCAAAGAAAGGGTCCTCAGCCATCACGTAAACACTCCATTAAAACACGAGCCACAGCTACACATAGTAACACTGTATCCAACACCTCCACTGCTAAGCCCTTAAATCAAACCAGCACACAGCCAAATTTCCTGGTCATTGGTGATTCTGTAGTTAAGCACACTCATGTCCTCCTCACCAATCTGAGTAAGGAGGCAGTCATGGTTAGCTTCCTTTCCTAGGCTAGGATCCATGAAGTCATACAGGCATTCAGGTCATTGAACCACAGGTATCAGTATGACTGTCATAGTCCATGAAGGTGTTAATGACCTGAGATGTACTTCCCTTGACTATATGGAGGGAGACATGATTGAACTCACTGATTATGTGTCTCAGGCAGGTATGACCCTAGCACTGAGCAGCATACCACCTTTTCCAAGGATTATGCCATGTTACTAACAGAAAATGAATGAATTTAACAATTACTTAGCTTCTGTTGTCAATCCAGGGGGCTATAATATTTGATGGCCTTGGAAGACATGGCTGACAGATCACGCTGCTTTGCCAGGGATGGTCTGCATTTATTGCTTCTAGGCTTTTGGATATTGGCAAAGACCTTTTCCACCCCCATAGTGTCTTTTTAGGCAATGCCAAACTAATAAACCTACTGACTTAACTGAACCTATGAAGGAATATCTGAAGGTGATACTGCTCAGTGCTAGAAATCTTAACAAAAAATTCCACTCCTTGCAAGCCTTCCTCTCCCTGGAGAGTGTGGACATCTGTGTAGTAACAGAGACATGGTTTAAAGTCACTGACAGTACCCTAGTAATGCAAGATTGTGATGCCTTTCACACCTTTAAACCAACTTCAGCACAGGAAGGAACTAAGGGTGAAAGAGTCTCAATCTATATAAAGACTAATTTTACATCTAGACTAGTTAAAGTGTATGATCCACTGGAACTCATACATGCGAGGCTCACCATAAATAGGGTGTCATACCACATCTTTGCAACATATAGGTCCCCTCCATGTCCCAGGAAACTGATATTACCTATCTCAATGTATTGGAATCCCTCACCGATCAGCCCAATATGATATTCATGGGGGGGTCTCAACTACCCCTGTACAGACAGGGAATCCTTCACTCTTCTAATGCAGAAGCCCAGAGATTCCTAAGCTTTGTTAATGCCAACATCTTGGAACAGGTTGCCAATTCTCCTACCAGGGGTACAAACATCTTTGACCTTGTACACATGAACATGGGGGCCCAGTGTTCCTCACCCAATGTAATATCTTCACTCATCAGATATGACAATAAGACAGTATTACTTGAAATAAAAAAGAAATCTGAAGATCCAGTGAAACCAAAAACCTTTAGGAACTATTCCAAGGCTAACCCTCTCTATACTAAGCAACAGCTTGGCTAAATTCCAAGCACCCTTAAAACCAGTAAATATCATAGAATACACTAAGGTATTTACAAAATCTCTGCACAGCCATATTGATAGCCGTATAGAGAGAGCTGTGCCCACTCATATTAAGAATAAGAAACTCAAAAGACAAGTCACCCTGGTGGAATCAGAATATCAATTGGTTATATGACAAAAGAAAAACATCTTGGCCAAGTGTATGAGGAAGAAAGCCATACATGCTAAAAGCCACCTCACCAATCTAAACAGGCAGCTAAGAGGGTTAATTAATATTTCAAAGGCAAAATTTGAAGAAAAAAATAGCTTGTCAGGCAAAGGATAACCACAAAGCTTTCTACAGCTATTTCCTCAACCTCAGAGGGAATACACAACAATGCACAGAACTTATTGTAAATGACATCACCCACACTGAACCGGAGGCCATTGCCAACCTTCTGGCTGACAGGTTCAGCTCAAATTTCTCACTGCACTCCCACCCCTACCCCGGATAGTCCAAAGGAAATGCCACATAACACAATCCCTCCAACCATTACTAGAGAACAGGTTGATAGTGCCCTTTCCAAGACCAAAAATAATGCATCAATGGGCCCTGAAAACATCTCGGGATGTTTAATAAGTAGCATGAAACATGACCTCTCTGGTCCACTTGAATCACTTTTCAGCTGGAGCCTTCAGTCAGGTTTTGTTCCCCAGGAATGGAAGATGACTGCAGTCATTCTCCTACACAAAGGAGGTCCAACCACTAATCTGGATAACTACAGGTCCATAAGTCTTACCAACCTCATATGTAAGGCCATGGAAAGAATCATCATGGACATGATAAACGAGGACATAGGTAACCTGCAAACAATGGACCCATCGCAGTTCAGCTTTGTTAAAGGAAGGTCATGCCTATTAAATCTAGTGGACGTTTCTTAGAGGATCACCAAAGCACTGGATAAAGGTACGACTATGCACACAGCTTACCTCGACCTGGCCAAGACTTTTGACACAATCCCCCACTCAGGCATTATAGACAAGCTCTCTAATTTAGGTATAAACCCTTTTATCACCTGCTGGATAGCCAAATGGCTTACTGGTAGGACCCAGGAGGTCAAAATAGGTGAAGCCAGTCACTAGCGGATTCCCTAGGGCTTGGTACTGGGCCCACTCCTTTTTTGGCATCTATTTCTCTGAAATAGAAGCAAATGTTGAAGGCTTATGGCTGACTCAGTTTACAGATAATTGCAAGCTGGGGTTTATCATACACTCCCCTTCAGAAACTAGCATTCTTCAAGAAGGTCTATCCATGACTACCAAATGGTGCCAAAGCCATGATATTAAACTCAGTGCTAAGAAATGCATAATTTTCCCCTTTGGGAAGTCAACCATGCTGACTAATTACCATGTTAATAATACACGCCTAAGAGTTGACCCATTGGTCAGGGATCTGGGTATGCCCATAGATAGTAGCCTTACCTTTGACCACCATGTGGCCACAGTGGTGAGGAAGTCCTTTTATGTTGTGCAACTTATAAGTAAGGGCATGGCATCTAGGTCCTAACAGGTCATTAACCCATTGTACTCTGCCCTTATCAGACCACTTATAGATTACAATGCTCCCTTTGGTATGTACCTGACCAGGCACATGCAGCAACTAGAGCGATCTCAACGGTTCCTTACAAAAAGAATGCAAGGCATAACAAATCTGCCTTATGAACAGTGCCTTAAAGCCTTTTCTCTCTACTCAGTCTCCTATAGATTGGTGAGAGGTGATCTATGCCTGGCTTGCGAGGCATCCACAAACCTCAGACTTATGAATCTCCTAGATATCCATAAGTCAAAGAGTACCAGAAATACAAGGTGTAGGGACCTGAATTGTGTCTGTGACTTAAATAGAACATGCTGGAGAGACAGATATGTGTCCCAGAGACTGCCCCTCATATGGAACAGACTTTTCATCCATGTGAAGCTGAGTTTGTCTATTACTACGTTTAAGCACAACCTAGACAAGTGGATGGGAAATAGGAAATTTACATCGGGCCTGGAACCCATGTCCCTTATGGACAGAGGTAGCTTCTAAATGCCTGGCCCTCAATGTCCTGTTTGTAGGCCAAACATCATTACTCTGTCAGGAAAACTTAGCTAGTCTTAGAAAGGCTTCCCCAGTCATTAGCCTAGTAACAGTCTATGAATCTATGAAAAAAACTAAGGGTCTAAGAACTAATCTAATGGACAAAATGAAGTTAAGTGAAAGCACCATTGACATGCAGCACATTTTTTTATTTTTTCTTATGTTTTTGTTTTCCTTTTACGTTGCATTCTGACATAAATATTATTTCTTGATTCTCCTTTGTTTGATGTTCAACTGAAAGAGGGGCTGCGCTTGTCAATCAGGTTTACATACATTAAAATGAAGTCTATAATACAAGAGGCCAACTCCACTGCATGGAGATATAGAAACATGAATAAACTCCAAGTTATCTGAGTCTGATTAGTGGATCAGCTATCAGAGGAACTGGCATAAAGGAGGGGGGAGCTGAGTTGCTGGCACTTTTGGCACAAAGGGAGACATATGACTGCCATACCTGTACATTGCAGCACATAGTGCTGTAGGCAGGACTGGTATAAATGGCCCAGCAAATGCATGCATTGTGAGGTAATCACAGCCACAGGAAAGGCAGGTAAGATTAGGAACTTCTTCACTCCCCCCATTAATGGTGGCATCTAAGGGTTCCATCAGTGCAAGCATTGTGTGGAAATCATAGCCACAGCAAAAGGAGGTAAGGTTAGGGGCTTCCTTAGTCCCTCTCCCAGTTGATAATGGCATCTATGTGTCCTATCAGTGCAAGCATTGTGTAGTTGTCAGAGCTACAGCAAAGGGAGGTAAGGTTAGGGACTTTTTTGGTCCCCTATAGGTGATGTCATCAATATGTCTTATTGGTGCAAGTGCAGTGTTGCAGTCACAGTCACAGTCACAGAAAAGGGAGATAAGGTCAGGGACTGCTTTGGTCCCTTCACCATTTGATGATGACATCCATGTGTCCCATTGATGGAACCGCTGTATGGTAATCAGAGCCACATTAAAAGGTAGGTAAGGTTAGGGGCATCTTTTGTCCCCCATAGATGTTTTACTCCATGTCCCCCATTGGTGCAAACATCATGTGATAGTCACAGTAACATTAAAGAGAGGTAAGGTTAGGGAATTCTTCAGTCCCACCCCAGCTGATGATGGCATTCACTGTATGGCCTCCACCTCCAACAAGAATGAATATGAATGGGCCACGGGGGTTTGATAATCAGCATGAGCTTTGAAACAAGGAAAATAAAAGAATAAAATACAAAAACACAAGCAAATGGTGCATTAAGCATTGACGGTGACCGTAAAACAAGCATGTGATTATAAGACTTGGGGAAAAGAGTTTTTACGATATTTAAATGCATTTGAACATTTAGATTATTTTTGGCTGTGTAGATGTATCTACAAGGGTTTTAATCTGTTTATGAGATTAATTAGCACAGAATGATGAACATTCCCTGTTTTTTTAAATTTCTGTTGTTATAATACGTCTGCTTTTAACTGACATCAGATTTTCAGCTGCATATCATGGCATATTAAGTATTAAAAGCATGTAGTCAAATGTCTGCAGATTCTAGTATTAGAAGGGGGGTGAGCTCACATTTCAAAACAAACAAATAAAAGTTCAGTTTAACTGTCTTGGAAGGAAGAAAAGAAAAATCTGATGAAAGTGTAAACGAGAATAACTGCCAGTCTAGACTAGCTATAAAACAACGTTGTACAATACTGATGCTCCTCATTTGTTTACATGCGTAGGAAGAGTATGATAATCAGGGAGCATTGTTTAATGTGATTGTCGTATGCAAGAAAGCTTTATGTCCAGGGTCTAGCTGAAGGCATTATGCAATAGATGGCATTTCAGGTTGATTGTTGTTGTTCGGCAAACAGAGAAAGTAGTTGATGATAGAAGGAAACATTTTTTTTAACTGACATCTATTGTAAAAGGGGCCACTTTCAGATCTAGCAAATAAAATGTATTCTTTTCTAATTTTCTGTGTGTGTGTGTGTGTGTGTGTGTGTGTGTGTGTGTGTGTGTGTGTGTGTGTGTGTATGGATGTGGGTGTGTGTAGATGCATACGTTGCATATATGCAAATGTACATGCATATGTATATGGTATATGTGTGCAATCTGATTGATGCTGGAACATCAACTACACGCAAAATAAAAACTAATCGCAAAAGGAAATCACACACAACTTTTGGCCTGGAACCATATGGACAGGTTTTGCTTTGTTTCTTCTGACCATGGAGCTGCTGTATTCACTCATGGCTTGACAGGTTTTGGATTGTGTGTACTGTGTTAATTTTGGCTTATTTATCTTACAGCTCTTGACTTATGATTTAACCTAGTCTGTCAATTATATAATATATGTGTTTATTTGGTAATTTGAACTTCATCTGTATTTTTTAATGTCCTTTTCTTATTTAATTTACTATAGTTTGCTTAGTCCAGTAGCACTTTTATAAACCTGAACTTTAGGTCGAGGACATTAAAGGCACAAGCTGAAGGGAAGTAGGCAAGAGTCAAAAAGGGGAATGATGCATTTATTAGATGTGTCAAGCAGGAGGAAGGAAGGATGGAATAGACTGTGTCAGGCTGAACAAACATGGGAGGAACATCACAGAAGAATCTAAAAAAGCAGAAGTACTGAGTAAATGTTTTGCATCCGTCTTTACAAAGGAGGCCTAGGATAGTGTGCCATGATAGGAGGGAGGTGGAGCCGAGTATGAAGAGAGATGGACTGACACAGGGGTGGTTAAATATGCAGGTGGTTGTGATAGGAGGGAGGTGGAGCCAAGTATGGAGAGAGGTGGACTGACACAGGGGTGTTAAATATGCAGGTGGTTGTGATAGGAGGGAGGTGGAACCGAGTATGGAGAGAGGTGGACAGACACAGGGGGTTTAAATATGCAGGTGGTTGTGACAGGAGGGAGGTGGAGCTGAGTATGGAGAGAGATAGACTGACACAGGGGTGTTAAATACGCAGGTGGTTGTGATAAGAGGGAGGTGGCGCCAAGTATGGAGAGAGGTGGACTGACACAGGGTTAAATACAGAGGTGATTTACAGGGAAAAGGGTTAATTAAGGAATGATAAAACTCAGGGCCCAGAGAAAGAGTACCTCTCAGGGTCCTCAGGAACCTGACCAGTGTAGTGTAAAATTCACTCACAGAGAGTTTCACTAGATCTCTGGGCATGACCAAACACTCTGAGAAATGGCAGACTGCAAGGAAGGAATCATTTCAGAATGGGAGGAGGAATGAAAATCCAGCCCTAACATCACTGACATGGAAACAGCCCTAAGACGAAAGTTGCTTGTTTTCTTATATGTCAACAGCCTTCAAGATCTGTTTTCCAGAACTGAAATTCTAAGGCCTCAGTCTGAAACAAATACAGCTAGCACCCCCCTGTGCCTGACATTATTTTGATTCTGTTTTTTTTTCTTCCAGCTAGTAAACTGTCTTTCAGCTTTTCTCGGTTAGGGGTCACCACAGTGGAACTCCGGCTCGCTAATGACTGGCAGTGAATTTTTATGGTGTCAAGTTGCCAGCCCGACACCCAACCTTCAAGGAAGGCACACCCACTCATGCATGCACCTACCTGCATGTCTTTTAAAGTGAATTCAACCACAGAGCGGACATGCAGACTCCACACAGAAGGCACACCAGCTGAGAATTGAACCGGAGAGCCTCTTGCTGTGAGGCGACAACGCTAACCGCTGCACCACCTCCAGCTAATAATGATCTATAAAGCTTTGTGGAAGACAACAGATGTTTGGACAAAGCAGAATAATGAGATTTACTGGAATTCCACTGCACGAGTTTCTTTCATTAATGAATTAATGAATCTGGTCATCCAGAGGAACCTTACTATTAAAGATTGAGATATCCTTTTTTCTATTTTTTTAGTGTGAACTAGCATTTATAGTTTAATCTTTATTAACTTCGTTCAAACTGATTAAAATATATTACTGATAAAATTCATGAGTATCATTTATTACCTGCACATAAGCAAGCATTTAGATGTCAGGGTTGCTTTTAAAAGTATGCAAAGTGACAATCTTACAATTAATGGCTGTCATAAGAATAGTGGAGTTAGATGTATATTGACATGTTTTGAAACTGCCACATTTGCATAACATAATTATATGAATTAAAGCTGAATTTTCTTTTCTACTGTTTATTTTACAAAGCAGAGTGACAGCTGACACAAAGTTTTTAAACCAAAAATGTATGCTATGAATATTATTAAATACTTTGATATATCTTTTTTATACCACCACAAATATGTCTGTTATACAGACAGTTATGTTGAAAATGTAATGCCAACTCCTGGAAAAAAAATATCCACTTATTAGTTTTTGCTTCTATGTCCAGACTGTATTTGAAAATAAGGAACCAGATCACCCCATAATCTTTGAAAGATGCAGTCATGCAGGACTCCATCTATATTTCATTTTAGTCATTATACTCAGTATATACTTTTGTATACTACAGCATTCTCCATTAAAAATCAGCTTTAAAATGTTTTTAAATCTTGCCATGCTAGTTTTCTGCTGAAATGTTTAAAAACACTCTATCTAATTTGGACTCTGAGTTCTTTGTTGATCTCAAAAAAAAAAAAAAGGAAAAAAAAAAAAAAAGGTCACTAAAGCCAATAACTCTGCTGGAGAAGCACAATTCTCTTGCACCATAGCCAAATTATGGAACTCCCTCCCACCCACAATTATCTCCGTACCATCATGCACCCACTTCAAAAGTTTACTAAAAGCGCACCTAAAAACATGCTGGCTCATGCTGGCTATGCCCTTGCAACTCCCACTCTAATATCACCCACCCCATCCACCCACTACCTTTCTTTCCACCCCACTAACTACCTTGATTATAGCAAGCTTGGATGCTCATAAGCCCAACTACTTATTATATAGCAGGAACTTCTTATTGTAACAACTAATGTCTGTTATGTACTTTGCAGATGATAAAGATTCTAGTTGTCTACTGATGTACTACGTTCTTCATCTGTAACTATGTTTGTAATTGTTAATTGCTATGTTGATCAAATTGTTAATTGCTATGTAAATCCAATGTAACTATCGTCTGTATATTTTAACTGTGGAGCTTTTCTCCCCAGGCCTCCGCTGAAAATGGACCTACTTCCAGTCGGACACTCCCGGTCAACAAATGTAAATAAATAAATAAAATAAATAATTAACAAAGAACTTGGAAAAAAATTAAATGCTCCAAAAGCAGGCATGAACTGAAAAATGTCATCAGTCACAAAACATTCTTCCACTATGTCAGACAGAAACTTAGAAAGAATTCCCAGCAATGCACAAAGTAATAAATTACAAGACATGCTCATCCCTTCAAACCACAGATGACATATAAGTCAACAAATTCAAAACAAACATTACTAACCTACCCCCCTTAACTTTTACCAGCAAATCATACTACCCACACTATCCTCTGTGGTCACTCCAGAGCAAGTTATGAATGCTGTCTCCAGGACCAAAAAGACAAGCTCTGTGGGTGCTGATAATGTGCCAGGCTGCCTTCTTGTCAGCACCAGACACTATCTGGTAAACTCACTACTATGTCTATTCAATCTCTGTTTCTTCACTGGATACATTACAAAGGTATGTAGTACTGCTGTAGTTATCCCACTTCACAATATGTGACCCACTTCTGATGCTCGAAGCTATAGGCTTATAAGCTTTTCCAGTCTTATCTATAAGGCAATAGAAAGCATCATTATGGATCTTATTAACAAGCACATAGGCAGTCTATAAGCCATGGGCCCATGACAGTTTGGGCTTATTAAAGTCAGATCCTACCTCCTGAACTTAGTGGACATCAATGATGCACTGGACACAAGCAGATTGATTCATACTGCCTACCTGGACTTGACTAAGGACTTTGATACTATCCCACATTCTGGCATTATCAATAAACTAATCTAACTAAATGTAACCCCTATGTTACCCATTAGATGGGAAAATGGTTTACGAGCAGAATCCAGTTTATTAGTGTTGGAGGCATAAACTGTGTCCCCTAGAGATCAGTCCTAGGTCTATTTCTCTTTAGCATTTACTTCTCTGATATTAAGGCTGACATTAAGGGCCTGTGACTGACCACATTTGCAGATAACTGCAAACTTGGAGCTGTCATAAACTCCCTATCAGATTTCCAGATTCTCTGGGAGGGCCTAACATATACCAACAAGTGGTGTCTGGACCACAGCCTTAAACTAAATGCCAAGAAATACAACATTGTATCCTTTGGCACACCTGGGCACCTATGCATCTACCACCTATGTGACACCCTGTTGGGAACTGACTCAGTGTTTAGGGACTTGGGCACTTTCATTGACAATGACAAATCCTTTGATCACCATTTATCCATTGTTGTTGTTAGGAAATCCTTCTATATAGCCAGCCTGACCACAAGGGGTATATCTTCTACATTTAAGGAATTATCATCTCCTTCCACTTCTCCCCTCCCACACTCTGGCCTATAATAAAATATAATGCCCTCTTTGGCATTTATTTGTCTAAGTATATGACCCAGCTTGAGAGACATTTCCTTACTAAGACAATCAAGGGTATGTCTTCCTTATGCTTCCTAGCCTGCCTTAAAGTACACCTTCTGTTTTCTGTTTCCCACAGACTATTGACAGGAGAACTCTGACTAGCTTACAGAGCTTCAAATAATCTATTCTTATGTGATCTCCTTCACAGCCACAAAACAAATAACACTCGCAACACCTTCTCAAGAACTCTAAACTTTCACAGTAACATAATTAAGACCTGCTGCTGAGATAGATATCCTTCCCAGAGAATCCCTCTTTTATGGAATCGACTGCCTTTAGTTGTAAAGCAAAGCAGCTCCCTGACCCACTTTAAGCATAACCTGGATGACTGGATTGGCAATTGTAAATACACTTTGGGTCAAGCCCCTTAAATATTAATTGAAAGGGATCAAAACTAGGCATTATATCTTTGTAAAGCTTTATGGAGTGACAACTGTATAATCTCTGATTCTCTAATTCTTTTCAATGTTCCTGTTCCAGAAGTCATTCCTAAAAGCCAGATATTTTTACTGTGGTCAATTCTTTCCATAGCAAGGAAAATTGTCAGAAAAAAATTGGAAATCACAGTCTACTCCTATATTTAAAACTGAATTTGTTCATCTAGCTAAGTCCACTTGCAGCAATGAGATTGTTGCTATAAAAATGATAACAAATAACACAACTCATCATTTAATTGTTTGGAAGAAATTGTTTAACCTTTTAGAAAAATACTAAGTCTATTTACTGTACATGTTCATTTTTGCTATGGACGCTATCTAGTTTGTTTGCTCTGTATCTGTTATTATATTGCTAATTTATTGTTTTATAAAAGAAATAAAACATTTAGGCATTATTTATGTTAATGGTTATTTTTGATTTGAGAACTTGTGGCCTGGCTACAAATAGTTCACTAGATCAATAGCCTAGTATAAACCTATGAACCTATGAACTTATGCATTCTGCATTCACGCATTGGTGTAGGTACTGGCATTGAGTGGATTGAAAGTTTCTTATTCAGGTCACCAGTTTACAAGTTTTGACATGTCAAACACACTTGATTAAGTACTATGACTCCAAAGATACAGTGAATTCTGAAGAAAGATTGCATTCAGAAACATTCACCATCCACAGAATGGGGAACTGTGTTGAGTTTTCATGAAATGGCAAGATCCAAACAGTGGAGTCAGAATCATTCATTCATTCAGCAGCAGTAGTTAGGAGCTGTTAGGTAAGCTAAGTAGAAGACTTCATTAGTTCACTGGTTCCTTAATCACATCAGGAGTTCATTCATGGGATATTCATGAACATGGGATCTGGAATTACTGTTCCCTCCGTTATCATGAATTGCAGGTAATAACTCATGTCACCTACAACACTAATAGAGACCTCACAGAAAAAAAACGATAAAGTTGCAAGGTGTATGTGTATATTGATTTGCATCTTCCTAAAAGCAGGGAGTTTACTGCTAGCTTCATGAATGAGGTATTATGGGAGGCACACCATACCGCATGTCCTTAGAAGGTTAAGCACATACCACTTAGCTATGGCTTCTGTTTCTCAGTGCATTTTTTTAGAGTGCAGAGTGGACTGTGTGATAAACAGTTCTGATTGATTCAGTGTGTTAGTTCCTCTGAAGGAGAGGTTTACAAATGGCACCCTGCTATGGTCCTGCTCTCCATGCTCACTGCATACTGCTTTCACTTGTATTCCTACATATGTCCAGGAATCATTTAATATCTGTACTACTTCCTCTGTCAGATATGACTAAGACTGCCCATCCGGCGTTACAGGATTTCATAAAAGGAAAATAAATTCATAGCATATGTTGAGTATCAAAATCTATAAACACACTGCCATAAAATCATAGCTCTCTAAATATTTTTCAAAGCATATTCATTATGCAGCAGACTGTTATACACAATTCATTCACTCAAAATTAATTCTGAAATATAAGGAAGCATCAATGCAGTCATACAATGGGTAGGAACAAAGCTTAATGGGTTAATATTCTGCAATACTATACATTTATTTCTACATGCTTTAAAAAACGTGCTTCACATAAATTCAACAATTTTCAAACATTTTGTTAATATATTTCCAAAGAATATCTGAAAATGCAAACTGTACTTTGAGCTCATTAATGTATTTTAGGAGCAATGGAAGAATTGTATTATGAACACAGATCTTGATTTAATATAAGGTTTGGGACCTACGATAATGAAATGCATTCATTCGCCATTGTGCTTATAACACAGTAAACATGCTTATTCAGCTAACACTTATATGTCTGCTGGAACAGACTAAATTTGGGTTCCATTTTTTGAAACAGAGCAGGACAACTGTCTCCATTAGGCTTTTGCTGAAAGTTTATGACATACCAAAACATTTCCCACAGAGCAAAACACATCACAATACACAATCGTCCATGGTAGCTAAAGGAAACAGTTAAAATATTTAACTCTTACTACAAAATAAATTTTATTTATTTATTTTGACACTTATCTTCAAGTCTGACTATCATTGTCTTTCTCTGTCACCCCAAATGACTTATTATAAAGCTAGAAAAGGGTACATCCCCAAATTACTTATTATAAAGCTAGGGAAGGGTACATCCCCAAATGACTTATTATAAAGTTAGAGAATGGTACATCCCCAAATGACTTACTATAAAGCTATGGAAGGGTACATCCCCAAATGACTTACTATAAAGCTAGGGAAGGGTACATCCCCAAATGACTTATAAAACTAGGGAAGGGTACATTCCCAAATGACTTATTGTAAAGCTAGGGAAGGGTACATCCCCAAATGACTTATTATAAAGCTAGGGAAGGGTACATCCCCAAATGACTTATTATAAAGTTAGAGAATGGTACATCCCCAAATGACTTACTATAAAGCTAGGGAAGGGTACATCCCCAAATGACTTATTATAAAGCTAGGGAAGGGTACATCCCCAAATGACTTATTATAAAGGTAGGGAAGGGTACATCCCCAAATGACTTATAAAACTAGGGAAGGGTACATCCCCAAATGACTTATTATAAACCTAGGGAAGGGTACATCCCCAAATGACTTATTATAAACCTAGGGAAGGGTACATCCCCAAATGACTTATAAAACTAGGGAAGGGTACATTCCCAAATGACTTATTGTAAAGCTAGGGAAGGGTACATCCCCAAATGACTTACTATAAAGCTAGGGAAGGGTACATCCCCAAATGACTTATTATAAAGTTAGAGAATGGTACATCCCCAAATGACTTACTATAAAGCTAGGGAAGGGTACATCCCCAAATGACTTATTATAAAGCTAGGGAAGGGTACATCCCCAAATGACTTATTATAAACCTAGGGAAGGGTACATCCCCAAATGACTTATAAAACTAGGGAAGGGTACATTCCCAAATGACTTATTGTAAAGTTAGAGAATGGTACATCCCCAAATGACTTACTATAAAGCTAGGGAAGGGTACATCCCCAAATGACTTATTATAAAGCTAGGGAAGGGTACATCATGTAGTGGCCAGAGAAAGTAGTAGGAGTATTTGTTTCTAAACTGCCATAGCCTATGAGGCAGAGCATATAATGATGTTCTGTGTCATATCACACTCCTGGGTGCATGCGAGATTGCTACATCTCTGCTCTGCTCTGCTCTTCCTTCTGCTGAAATTCAGCAGTGCCTGCATGCATCCACAGGAACCTTGCCTTCCACTCTCCAGTAAAGGGTTTCCTGGCTGAATCAAAAAGCCACACTCCCCACTAAGAAAGAGAGCTGGTGTCAGCTGCTTAATTATCCCCCTCCTCTAAGCTAGCTCTCCACCTCCAGACTTGCCACATTTGGGCCAAAATAATTTCTTATTTGAAGAGATACATAATTCAAACAAATGGATTCATCTTCATAAAGTATTAAGATTTATTCCTACATTGTCAAGTGTAAGTACTGACCGTGGCTTGCCCATTGGCACTTTAGGAAGGGTCCTGTTTACAAAGCCAGGCACTTAGACTGGAATTGAGTTGCAGAGTTTGGAAAGAAGGTGGGGATGTGGGGAGAATTTGAACAGTAAACACCTGCTGTCATCTCTTGGGGGGTAGCGAATGAGGTTTTATTTATTTATTTTTTGACACCTTGTTTTGCCCCCACTGTCTGTTGATCATCAGCCCCATTCCTGATTAATTAGGCAGTTCATTCCCCATCACCAATGAGAGGGTCAGCTGAGTGGGACTATAACTTATAGAGGAATAAGGAAAGGTTCAATCCTTTTACTGTAAGGTCTACTCCCCGCATGCACTCAGAGAGTAGATGGGAGGGGACAGACAATGTGTTGATTGTGGAGGCTGTCTCCTCACTTTTGCAAGAGGTGTTCCTGATATGCAGTTCCGCTCCTTCTTTGAAGCGCTTAACTGTGGTTTCTCTGGTCTTCACAGGGAAATCACATTGCCTTGTGTGCCTCCTAGTGTGTGCATCCCTCTCTCCCTAACCCCCCCCCAGGAAAGGCGTCCAGATCATGCTCTTTCACTCCTCTCCCACCCCACATAGCTCCTGCAGTATCACAGTCATCTAGGTCGAAGTTAGAGCACCATATTTCTGCTCCACAGATCTTGGCTCAGGGATGAGTTTTTATGCTGTTTGGCAACCCAGCCTCTGAAGGCAGATGCATGCAGCAGCAATATACAATTAAGCAGAGAGACAAGGACAGACACCCACCAGTGGACCTGCTTTAAAAGTATGAGCTTACTTCTTGCAGTGCCCACTAATGTCTAAATAATGGAAGAGAGGCTGGAAAAGGGCAGAAAAGCAAATAAGGTATTAAGGCATTAAAAAAATATCTCAAACTGTAGAGTGATAAGCCTGTTATTTTACTGTCCAGGCTTCACCCTTAACAGGAACTTATAATTTGGTAGGCAGCATCAACCTCCAAAGTCGACAGGAAGGGACCAAAAATTATGTATACAAGTAATGTCAAAAAACATACTGCTAAATTTATGATATAGTATATCTTAGAATTGAGGAAATCTCACTGGCATTCTATAATTCAGTCAGTATAAAAACATGCTACTTACCTGTGTTGTTTTTACCTTCAACTTCTAGTACTAACTGTATGCTATAATAATGGTATTATTCAACAATGTTGTACATTAAAATATTTTCAAGCCTACAAAATGCAGAAAATGTTATAAAAATGCAAGCAAAGAAATACTGATGCAGCAGACAGTTAACAGAATATGTAAAAAGTCGATTGTGCCGGTTACAATGGCTACACAATTTATGAATGATGTCATCAATCAACACTCTGACGTAATGGGATTTCAGGATAATGGCTCATGCTGGATCAGCAAAGCATGCTGGGGGAGGTGTAACTAACAACTACTGGGACTGAATTGATTGACAAAAATGAAATTAAATGAAAGCACCAGTGACATACAGGGAGTTACAGGATAGGTTGGGAAGGTCAGGCGAGATATGCTTCACAGAAAAGGCTGGGTTTCTTACTGGATGCATGGCACTGTATAGAAGGCTCATGTTTTACAGGACAGGTTGAAAATGAAGATACTTTTGATTTGACTATACAGAAGGGTTTCAATGATGTCACCTGGGGTTCTGAACTTGAATAAGTTAGTAATAAACAGTGTAACTGTTGCCATGATGATTCTGACATAGCAGATCACAGCTGTGACTGCACATCAGTTTATGCTAAAGACCAAAGAAAATGAAGATATAATCAACATACTGTTGCAGCCTTAGACTGATAGTACAAATGTTTCCAGAATAGTTCACATCAATGTTATAGGCTAGTGATGTAGGTTGTGCTAACTGATCTGATGGAGCACTCCAAAATGAATATGAAATTGTGGAGTTTAGAAATTAGCTGAAGTACCAATGAACACCGGGGGCATGATTAAAGGGTAAAATGAATGAAATAATGAATAGGCTGGGCTTGGTTGATAGTACAAACAGGCAGCAAGTATGTATTTGTGTGTGTGTGTGTGTGCGCATGCGTGTGTACGCGTGTGTGCATGTGTGCATGTGTGCGTGTGTGTGTGTGTGTGTGTGTGTGTGTGCATGTGTGCACATGTGTGTGTGCATGTGTGTGTGTGTGTGTGTGTGTGTGTGTGTGTGTGTGTGTGTGTGTGTGTGTGTGTGTGTGTGTGTGTGTGCGTACAAGGCTATGGTTGGATCCTATAGGCTGTGTTTTATCTGGCAAGATGAATTATTTTTATTTTTTTATAAAGATCTCTGTTCATACATGGAGGGGCTGATAATATGAGTATATATACTGTACCTCATGAAATTAAGTATGTTTGTACAGTCTAAAGCTGATGTCCTGAATTGTTTGTTTTTGTAAATCAAAGTTATGGCTATAAATGTGTTAACGGTACAAATGCAGCTACTATTGCATTGAGGTTGTCAGTACATGCTAGGTCTAGATTATATGTATTGAAAATAATGACATAAGTCACTCTGTGACTGTGTACTGAAGTATATTGTGGGTGATGCCACACAGAATGGATTTCAGAGTATAAATGGGGAGACAAAAAGGAGTAAATGTTAGGATATAAAAGGGTAGATGTTAAGTAGAGTTACACCTTGTTTTATACTGCACTTTGACACTGGACACATTCATCTATCAACAGTGTGTTACTGAAGGTAGAACAGGTGCATTGATCACTATAAATATACTATAAGAAGGGTTTAACGGTTGTCATTGATGACACTAGTGGACATTCAACACAGTTTTGCATGAAGAACAGAAGTAAATGATAATGTGAGAAAGCCTAAGGCTATTTAAAGGTTGGTACTAGGCTAAATATGCAGCTTTTCATACAAGTTTAGAATATGAAAAGTTATAAGAAAAGATTGATGTACTTATGTACTGGGGTTGATATGATTATACATTCATATGTAGTTATAGGCTTACAGCACAGGGGACCATTGAGGAGCTGACCCAAACTGCCAGTTGTCCCCAAGCAATGCCTGGATAAGTGACTTGCTTAAAGTCATGTAGGGGGCAAATAAGTGTTTTAGAGTATCAAACCCTGGGCTACAAAAACTATAGCTCAAAGCCTTAACCCTCTGTGCTAAATGCTCGACATATGAACTGCTTTTATTTTTGTTATTTTATTTTATTTATTTATTTTTTTATTAAACTCGAAGGCTGAAGTTTATGGGATAACTGGAGTTAAAATATAATGTTCAGCATGGACAGACAAGACAAACAAGATCTACTGTGTATAAGCTTTCAGTATCTCCACTATGTCTCCATACACAGTATGTGGAAATTATGCTAACAGCATCATACATGGCTACTTCTACACATAGGAAATATTATGGTATAATGTGGCAAATTGGCAATTACAGCCTACCAACTGGATCAATTTCTCTAAGGGATTATTTTGCAACTATGGGTAATCTGGGCTTCCCAAAACACTCAAAAGTGCAGTGTTCAGAAAATGACATTGTCAAGGAATTTGTTAGCACAGAGTTAAGCATACCACAGAAAACAGGGGAAAGCATATGGAAGTGTGCAGGCACAGAGAGGGTAATAAGAAGCCAAACACTGAAGGCTTCATGTATCACCAGGAACACACAGGTACAGCGAGTTATGCTGATGTTATATTTATAAGGGTATACATGACTGTCTTGGCCTTGCTATGACACAAGACATTGCTGGCAGGAATGCCATGCTGAGATCAGCTGGAGACACATATACTTCTGAAGCTACTGGCCCAGAGGTTGCATGTGTTATGTTTGACTTCAAGGAGCTGTGTATCCACAAACAAGACATTTCCAGACCAGATCATTCAAGATGTGACAAAGACAGCATAGACAGGCTCCTACTGGTTCTACCCACCACAAAAACAAGGACTCAGACTATAATTTAGCAGCATCTCAAGATGCCAGTCATACAGGAATAGCACCATGAACTGTGTTGCATCACAACAGGCAGTATAAAGTGAGAGTATTTTGTTACTGAGACAGTCTATGTGTGAAGGCTGAGTTCACAAATCCTATGACTACCACAGCTAACTCAAAACACCTCTGAAGATTGACTGTCCAGATCATCAGTGGGAACATTTCCCATTCATGTCCACCTGTGTAAGCAGTTATCTATGATCCATGGATAGACAGGCATAAGCAGCAACAGTCACACCCATCTACTCCTGTACTCCTTGGTCTCTGACAAAAACAAGAAGGTGTACATAATGATATCTGGAAAGATTTTACAGATAATAGACTGCTTTATCACAGAACAATAGCATGCATACATAATGTTGACTTTTAAGCATTCCGACATGAATGCTGTTTACCTATAATGGGGTTGCTGTTAAGCTTGTACAGTTTTGTTTTACCATTTTTATGTTATTGGGAAGAAGAAGAGGTATGGCAACTGTCATTTCATGTTTCAGAGAAAGGTTTTGATGTTTTCACCATCCATCTAGGGAGTGCATGAACTAGTGACACTCATTCAGACACTCAGTTAAAACAAAATAGAGGCCTGAGTGCATAGATGATGTACAGCTGTCCTGACACAATGACAGGTGTGGATCTGTGAAATGCTCACACTCATACAACAGGACTAGGAACATGTTGCTTGTCTCCATTAATCTGTACTGGCAGGGATGATAATATCACCTACAAAGTGGCTGAAATGAGCAAGGAATGGTAGCTTATGGCTACTATACCACACTTGATTACATGAGCACTATAGTCCACAACTGTGAACCACAGCATAATACTTACTTATATGTACAAGAAGCTCAGATATAGCTGACATGCCATAAAGTTTATACAATACATATGTTAACGATATTTTTTTTACTGAAGATTGTCTTCTGGGGAAGGTTTATGAATTTTTCATGTGCATTACATTTTTTGCCACTTGACAAAATGTACGGTTAATGAATCACAGGTATAATTGATTGAGCCTCCAATGAATCATGTATTAAGTAATAAGTTATGAAGTTGGAAAAGTTGTAAGATTTGAAAAGCTGAAGTAGTCCAGCAAAACTGAGCTCGAATTATAACCTATCTCTAGTGATAGCAGAGCGCTTATTTTTTGAATCTGGTTGATGGTACGAGACTTGGTAATACTTACGGATTAGTTGGTGGTAAAAGTCTGATCCACCATGCATGTCGAAGCTTATGATATAGCAAAAAACTGGATGGGAGCACAATTTTAAAGTGTCGCATGGGTCAAAGATGATGCTTTGGGTGCTGATATATAAATTGGCATTCAGTGGCCAAAATGACTAATGATCAACAGTAGGTTAAGAATATAAATATGACTTTCATACTAGTTAGATTTGATAACATTCCTATGTAACATTGATAACTGAAATGATTTCAATGTTGTTGGGTGTGATGCATGTTAGGATGAAGGTTACAACTGATGGTTTACATGTCTCTAGGTTATATGAACATGTCTGAAGGGATAAATATAATACAGTGCAAAGTTAATGGGCTGAACTAAGCACTGATAAATGTTCAGCTAACAGGACTGTGTCTTTGAGCATGATTAGATTAATGATACAACTCAGTGCTGAAGGGTTATTTGAGAATGACTTTATAAAATGCATTGATTGTACAAGCTGTAGCAGAATATGTAGGCTGCTTTGTAAATTATAAATGTGAATATATTAATTGACTTGTATGTGATCTGTTTTACAAAAGACTTGACAATGCAGGCTAAACTATGGTATAAACGAGGTGACTGTGTAGATTAAAAACTACAGTATAAACCACATAAAATGTGCTTATAAATATACAAGACATATATAGGAAGCGTTTATTGATAATACATGAGCTATCTGAAGGCATAAGGTGACTGACTATAAAGGATATAGTACCTGATGAATGATGGGAAAACTGACAGTCTAATGTAACAAATGCACTGTAGGTACATGAAATTGGCACAGCATTTTTCTGCTAGGAAAGGACAGTTCAGCTACACTGATTTACAGTGATAATACATGTCAGCGTGACTGCAGTTAATCATTAGTAATGTGGCTCGATTGTACAACTCAGTTTGTTGCTGAAGTTAATTCTCAATGGTATATGTAGCCTGATATGGCTGAAAGTTAAGCATACTAGTTTAGAAAGGTAGTACAGCTTTCTGTAGAGCATACAAAAGGGAGGTTGGTAGCACATGCAAAGGCTTATATGGGAGGTTCAAACTTCCACAGCATGGCACGGATATGATTGAAAACAAAGTGATAACATGTTGACATTGAAATGAGCACGTCATACTTTTTTCATTAAACAGTTTTGCATGAAAGACCACTTAATCTGATGTATTGCATGCCTGTAAAAACCCCTTTAGGGGAAAATTAGATGATATGGGTTGTGGGTGACGGAACAAACTGCAGCTCTTTGGACAGATGATTGCGGCTGGATTGATGGCTTAGGTTTGGGATAACAGTACCTTTTATAACTGAGGCAGGAGAATGAGTAAATGATAACATCTGGGGGTGTAGGTACCTGTTCAGCTCTTTGGGCCTGGGGGTGGTTGTCAAGGTATGTTCCTTCCAGCACAGAACCGACAATGGTGAGTCCCTTCCCTGCT
Source organism: Protopterus annectens (assembly GCF_019279795.1). NCBI lineage: Eukaryota > Metazoa > Chordata > Ceratodontiformes > Protopteridae > Protopterus > Protopterus annectens. The sequence continues at coordinate 1,194,497,495 of NC_056746.1, read as the reverse complement.
TTAAGTTGTGAAGTGAAAGATAGCAGTCGGGGATGTACCACATTCTGATCCTGGTCCAGTTTCAGCAGAACCAGCAGTTGAGGCCTACAATTCAAATATTTAAAAAAATGTTAGTAGAATATTAATTATGCACTCTTATGGGAAGAATTTGTTTCCTATAACTCCTTTCACTTTCTTACTGTAACTGATTCTTATATCAAGGTTCCATTTTTTTTGTTATACACATCCTGCTGTTTATGACAAAACAGAGAAATTCATTCCAGTACAATCCATATATATACATCATCCTTTAGAAGAAAACATTCTCGCACAGATATAATTTGGTTTTACCATGCCTTAATACTACCAGTATTTTTTTTCCTACAATGTCAGAATTTAACTGACAACATCAAATTCATATTTGTAGCTAGGTATCAATGAAACCCAGGTAAAAGTACAGATGCAGATAATTAGTTTTTCAAAGACAATAGATGTTACAGAAAAGAGACTATTGCTTACTAATCTTGGAAATACTCTATTCTGCTTGGAGAGTTTGCTTTGTTTTGGTTTGGTTTGACAGCAGAGACATCCCTGACATCAACTTTGTAAAGACAGCATAAACATTTGACAAGAGTATGGGGGTGGGGGTGAGGGGGGGCATTTAATACATCAGTTATTAGTGAAATATAAATAAGTAAAATTTCTGAAGTGTTTCTTAAAAAGTGTGATTTAATGTGTAATAGTGGTACAGCTAATGCAGCCATTAGTTAGCACATTTCTCCTGAACTTGCATCGTTTCAAGTGGCACACTCAGAATCTGCTTATAGGAAGAAAACAACTGAGTTCTCAAATCTTAAATATTTTACTACAACACTCTTGAGATTACAACATTAATGAAGGACATGAGTTTGATAAATGGTAGTGCATACTCATTTTCCATCACCATTTCATGAACAAATAGGAATATGAGAACAGTACTATGCAAACAATCATGAGGCCCATAAGATACCTGTTCATATACTCCATTAAGTAGTCACACTTAAAAGTTTAGTACTTTTGTATGGGAACAATAGCTGTTGTTTGCTGAAATGTTGTCTGGGAATGAAGCACTTGTCCTGGACTAGTGATCCATGGATGAACTGGTATAACCTGCATTTCTCTAGAAACTCTCCGGAGGCTATGGAACTTATGCTGCTAACAGTTATGAATAGCTCTGTCAAAATAGGAAACAGTTTTCAGCTTTACATCTCTCTGCACCACTGCACATATGGTGCAAGTGTCCAACACAGTACTTCAAGCAAACAGGACCTGTGCACACATATTCATTTACTTTAACCCATACACTCAGACTTACAATTTTCTTATTCTAAAATTTGCCTTCACCCCACATCTTTGCTTAAAGTTATCTCTGTAGCTATTTTATTTACTCTGTCCTTCTTACTTCAAGTGGAATAGTTTCATCTTCTGTCTTTGGCACAACGCTAATGCTTTCTTAAGATTGTCTTTAGAGCTACCTGTCTATCCAGCTGACTATACCACTCTCCCCCAGCATGTGTAATGTAAGGTCACTTAATGCAGGGAGTCACAATGATGCAGACCCTAAACCATCTACTTACACTAAATCTACATATTCAAATCAAAACACCTTAGTAATTGGAGACTCCACTTTTAAATACAGTGATTCTACTTTCACCAGTGCTGGACAAGAATAGAGTGATGGTCAGTTGTCTTTCCCATGGCAGGATCTGCGATGAGGATCTGTGATATTATGAGGGTGTGAATGATTTTTTGAGTTCAGTCAAGAGAGATGTTTAGAGAGATATAAGGGATCATGCTATGTGTGTGTCCAGTGAAAGTAAGACTGGTCTTGAATGGAATTTTACCATGAAACAGAATGATGCCCAGATTCAAAGAAAAGCTAAATTGGATTTAATAATTTGTTATGTAACTAGTGTCAGTCTAGGGCAGTGCAGTATGTGCCAGCTTGGGGCAAGATAACTGACAGGCCTACTTACTTCGAAAAAGATAGTCTGCACCATTTGTGCCATAGCTTCTGTATACTGGCCAAAGCCTTTGCTAATCCCCCCCTTGCATTTTCAGGACATCCCAACAACATAGTGAAAAAAGACACTAGATCCCAATCTGGCCCTCTCAAGATCACGCTATTCAAAGCCAGAAGCCTAAATAATAAGCTGCCTGATCCCAATGAGGTGGTTTCAATGCAAAGATAGCACTCCTCGGTGAACACCTTCTGAGTTAAAGAACTTTCACAAAGCAAACCTCTTAAACCTCAGGATGAACTTTCAAAATTCCATTGCATTATCTCTGCCAAACCCCCCCCCCCTCTACAGTGATGTTTGCATGCAGCCTCAGAGGAATACTCACATTCACTAAGACGTATTAGCCAAGCAATATCTGATAAGTGAATTATAACAGGAAATTTAAAAATAAACCATCTTGGTGGCATAACCATGTAAACAAACTCTATAATTAAAGCCAAACATAAACTCAAAATAACAGCAGATGTTCAGCTATGTCAAGAAACAAGAAACAACACATGACAATGTTCTAAACTAATCCATAATGACAATATCGACTCTGACTTTATTGCCAGAAGTCTTGGGTTGTTACCTCCTCTAAGGACTACCGTGTATCAGTCATAACAACCCTTTTTAAATTTATGGGCTCCGGTAATATTCGCGAATGTTCGTCACTGGGGTAGAATATGACCTATTACAGTATTTTCTAAACCTTTTTAATATAAGTCACTACAATGCCCTTACACAAAGGTGTCCCTACTGCTAACCCTGGTACCTAAACACCCCATTAGCCTAATTAGTCTAATTTAAAAAGTAATGGAATAAGGCATATCAGACATTGCAGACTTGGATATTGACAATTATATCACACAATTCATATTCATAAATTGTAGGTCATGCCTACTCCACCTGGTAAACTTCCTTAAAAGGATCAAAGGAGCTGTGAATGACAGTCATGCAGTTCACAAAGCACATCTTGATCTGGCTGAAGTCTTTGGCATGATTCCTCATGCTGGTGTTATTAACAAACTTAAAGGATTAATCATACACTCCTTTACTGTGAGGTGGATAGCAAACTGGCTCTCAGAATATATATAGTTAGCGTAGATGGATTCACTTCAGAAAATAAAATAGTGACCAGTAGTTTCTCTTAGGGCCCTGTGCTGAGACCTGAACTATTCAATATCTAGTTCTTAAAACGTCAGAGCAATAACCCAGATCTACAGCTAACTAAGTTTACTGATGATTGAAAGGTAGGTGTTGTTGTCCATTCAAATTCTACTAATGGCTGACTACAGCTTGGTCTGCACCTTACAGATTAATAACGTGAAGAAAACAGACTTAAACTAAAAGCAAAAAATGTAGTATTATATTGCATTTTAAAAATAAAGCTGTTATACAACCTATAGCAGAGATGCACCCCTCTCCAAATGGATATGGAAAACAGAGATCTTGGTACCTTCAGTAACAATTGCCTGTCCTTTAACTACCACATTGCAAAAATTGTTAGAAAGTTCTTCTGTCTGGCTCAACTAATATCTAAAGGCCTCATATATATATATATATATATATATATATATATATATATATATATATATATATATATATGTATCAAAAGAAGTTATTATCCTGGTTTACTCATCCCTTATCAGAGCAGTTCTTGAATATGGTTCCTCCTTTAACACATATTTATCTAAATACATAACCTGGAAGATCCCAGAGGTTTCTAAATACAAAGATCCTCCCTCCTTACCAAAAACAGACCTTAATCTCTATTCTTATACTCTATGTCTAACACAGTATTCTGTAGTGATTTATGTTTAACGGTGGTGGCCATGAAGGACTTTCACAAAACTAAGAGCGTGACAAACACCTGTACTAAGATATTCACAAAAAAAAGATATCCCGGCAGGTTACAGCAGAATACCTTCATTTGCCAACACATAATCCATCTCTGAAATAATCTACCTATTCATAAACAGACTGAAATCTTCAACACCTTTAAGTTGAACCTCTATAACTTGATGGATAACCACAGATTCTCCCCATGTCTGTCTTGGGTCACCCTCCTTGAGGCAGGAGATGCCATATGAGACTGGATGCTGGCAAGGTTGTAATGGTCCTTGGACTGATCTGCCTTGTAGATCCTGTGATCCTATGATGCTATGATCCTATGAACCAGACCAGAAAGAGTGCAGTAACTATAAGGTTAGAAGTTATTTGTTGTATATCAGCTACAACAAAGGTGTTCTACTTCACAGAAGAAAAAATATTAAATCACCATACCTTGGCAAACTTTGTGGTCTAAAAGCATGTTTATAAAGAATGAAAGTAGTACATCCAATACAAATGCCAGTAGTATTCAAAAATCCAAAATCCAAAGGCAAGTAAAACTATGTATTAGCATAAAACATATGAAAGGTTAAGCGTTTTCGTCTCAAGTTGTAAGAGACTTCATCAGAACAAATGCCACTAGTAACAGAATCCTTTATATAACAATCTGTTACTAATTAGCATAATTAAGTATGGAAGCACTTAAAGGTACAAAACATAAAAGACGTAACAATTCTAAATAAAGTAAATCAAGCTTAAAAATGGTACATCCTGTGAGGGATATAAAACATAAAATCAATTCTGACTTAAAAAACATATATATAAGAGAACATATGTTCTGTTAAGAATAGTATTTATAAAGTAAGAGCACGTTTTTTGAGAAGGGAGACAACAGTGGAGGTACCACGGCATTAAAAATGCAGATAAATATGAAGCTGTATTTAATAAGGTTGAATGATTTGTTAAAATTAATATAGATAGGAAGCATAAAAAACTGTTTATAGATGAAAATGATTACCATAAGAAGTTAGCTTACCCTTCCCCTAACTCTTACTATGATGTTAACAATGAACATAATGACTTTGAGTCTGCTTCAGTGGAATTACATTTTAATGGACACATCAATACACATTATGAACAGCAAGGGGACACAAGGGATGGAGAAGGATATAATGACAATTATGATCATAATTACCCCTCCCCCCAAGGTAGTCTGAAAGAACAGAAAACCAAAACAGGCAAAAAAAATATTTTTTTCGACAAACCCATACTCTGAGAGGGGGAAAGGGCAGAGGCATAGGATGAGGTTGGGCAAACAGCATGAGGAACAATTAACCACTAAGCCCAATGCCTGTGAATTACACAGTACCTTGGGAGCTAATGAGATAGAGACCACACACAGAGGAGTTATAAATATGTTAAATGGATTTAATATTTTTAATTATACGGACATAACAGTTGACAGTTTACACTTTGAGTTTTTTAAAAAAGGCTTTAAATTTGTACCGTCAGGAAAAATAGGTACTGTGGATGTCCTTAGGCAACTACGCCTCTTTACGAGGAACTTAAACTTACAGGTTTTATTTAAAAACTGAAAATGGTAGTTCACTCAAAAGTACTGGTGTTACTATGCATAAAAAAGTTGCTTTAATCCACTACTGCACCCCCTTCTTTCAGTGTTTGAAAAGTCCTATGTGGAAGATATCCACAACACCTTTAATCGTAAGAAGAAGAGTTTTCATAACATGTCAAAGGAAGAAACACAATTATTAAGAGAATAAAGGGAAACCCAGGATATTAGGATTATGAAACCTGATAAAGGTGAGGGAGTGGTTTTGTTTGATAGAATGAATTACAATAACCAACTTTCAGAAATGTTCTGTGATACTGACAAATACCAACAGACTTCTAGGAATGAAGTATTTATTATGCATAGAAAAATCCAGCTTTTTCCTGAAGATTCCCTCTTAAAGGATGACGTTAATGAGAACTTATTTGAATTTTTGAAACTAGAACATCCTATTATTCCTCTGGCCTTTGGAGTTCCTAAACTTCACAAAAGTATTGACCATCCGCCCTTCAGGGGTTATAATAGCAGCATATAATAGTCTTACATGCTCTTTAGGGGTATTTGTAGATAGGCTACTTAAAGACTTAATAAAACCTGTTGACTGCTTATTAAGGGACTCATGGGACTTTTTAACCAAAATTTAGGCCAGTTGGTTTAGTGATGAGTGTAGCTTCTCAACAATTGATGTTAAAAACCTGTTTACTTCTATACCCCATTCTGAAGGACTTAATTTATTTTATGATGCAGTCAGAGAACTAACCCCCTTAAGTGACACAATGCTGAATATTTTGATGGCCACTATGGAATATATTTTGAATAATAATTACTTTATGTTTGAAGGAGAATTTTTCAAACAAGTTAAAGGGGTAGCTATGGGTGCCAGCTGCTCACCCATATATGCCAATGTAGTCCTATATATATGGGAGAAAAACATGTTTTTGGCTCAAAATTCCCAGAGGACTGGCTAGCCTATTATAGATACCCTGATGATGTCTTTATTTTATGGAAGTCTGCTAAAAAGATAGATGTATTTTTGAATTATCTAAATAGTGTTGGTGACACTTTCCTTTTTACAGGAACTGAATTTGAAAACAGTATAGATTTTTTAGATATAACTTTGTTTAAAGATAAAACCCACAGAAGGTTTGGTTCCAAAATGTTTAGAAAGGAAACTTTCTCTAACAACTACCTGGATAACCAGAGTAACCACCCAGGACATATGAAGAGAAACATTTTTAAAAGACAGTTGATACGGGCAGCTAGGATGTCTTTGGATTTGGATAGCTTTTTGACAGAAGTAAACACTATCATAGACATGTTTAAAGAAAGAGGGTAACCCCAGGATTACCTAATGACAATAGTCCAGGAAGTAAAATCACAATGGGGTAATAAATACAAACCCCTCTTAAACAACAGTGGTTCGGCTACACATGATAAAGTACCCAAAAGCAAATTAAACTTTCAAAGAAGTATGATACTACCCTATGGTATGGGTAGTCAGGAAGTGAAACATATACTAACAAAAAATTGGATAATCTTTAAATGTAATCCTGATATTCTTGAACACATTGGACAAGTTCCCAGTTTTGTTTATAAGATAGGTAAAAACTTAAAATGGCTATTTGAACATGAGTTATTATACCACCAGGTACTAGACAAAGGGACAACAAAATGTGGGGCATGTCGACAGTGCTCATTTATTATGGAGAACCAGACTGTTGCTTTGGAACATGTACCTTCAGAATTATGTTGAAAAAGGGCAATTGTGGTAGCAGGGGTATTGTTTTTTGGCCTTGTGTACCATATGTGGTTATTTCTATATAAGGAAAACAGAACGTAGCCTTAGGAAACGTATTTATGAACATCTATATGCTGTTAATAAAGCCAATACAAATAATGCCCTTTATAAGCATAGTTTAGTTTGTAAAGGTATTAGTAGGTTCATATTTGGGATTTTGGACATTGTAGTTCACAATATAAGAGGAGATTGGTGGAAACAAGCCTGGAGATCAGAGAACTACCTTGGCAGCTAAAATGAAATGCCATGGTACCTCCAGTTATGAAAGACAAGAGCACTATTGACCCCTTTCTCAAAAAAACGTGCTCTTACTTTATAAATACTATTCTTAACAGAACATACGTTCTCTTATATATATGTTTTTTAAGTCAGAATTGATTTTATGTTTTGTATTTCTCACAGGATGTACCATTTTTAAGCTTGATTTACTTTATTTAGAATTGTTACATGTCTTTTATTGCTTTGTACCTTTAAGTGCTTCCATACTTAATTATTCTAATTAGTAACATATTGTTATATAAAGGATTCAGTTACTAGTAGCATTTGTTCTGATGAAGTCTCTTACAACTTGAGACGAAAGCACAACCTTTTGTATGTTTTATGTTAATAAATAGTTTTACTTGCCTTTGGATTTTTTGGATACTACTGGCATTTGTATTGGATGTAGCACAGTCGTGCGGGATCAGTTACTTGCTCGGGATGGCTTTTTATGTTTTTTTGGTACTCTTGTTTGAGCCATCTTTTTGACATACTGCTTTTTTAAAGAATGAAAATAGAAAATAAGAGGAGTGCAGCAGACTGCGAATTAAAATGATAACACAGAGAAAGTGGTATGATTTAATGGGTCTACTTCACATAACCGAATGCTCAAATGTTCAAAATTCATATGGCTGAGACCATATGATCGAGCATTTGAATGTTCGAAAATGTGAATTAGACCCGTAAAAATGAAAAAACACACATTAAACTGTGTATACCACACCCCCGCTACTTAAATATACCAACTCTGAGATCGCACTACAGCGAGAACAAGGGAAATCTCCTGGTCTGCACTGTATGCGATTTCCCGTTCAGAATGTCGGTATTTCAAAACTTCGAACATATGGTCTGCGATCATATGGGTTTCAAAGTTTTGAATTTCGGCATTCTGGAGGGGACCTGATTTAATAAGTCTAGAAATTTCAGTTTAGCTTTTTTGCACATACTGATATCTTAGAAAAATAGCTATGGCTGGAACTTTTGCATTTACTCTGTCAAGGCAGTCTCCAGCTATTATCAGAAGGTATCATGACATAACTTATGGGTCTTGTGGAGCATCCAACATTTTCAGGATTGTACTGTTGTGCTCATATCTGGCTGCAACTAAGAAAATCAATTGTACACTGAGATTGACTTGTTTGCAATATTTTGTTTCTTTTTCATTAAAAGGCATACTGCATCTTCATTTCACAATATAATTCCTAAACAGGGGAGCAAGGTGCATTTATAATGGTCATTACAATTAAGTGGAAGCAAGTCTTATGAAATAATGATATTTTATTCAGTTCTGTAAATGGAAATTAACAAGCCATTAACTTAATTTGAATAGCTTGTATAATTATTATAAAAGTAATTGCACAAACCCTAGAGACAAACAGCTCCTGCTCTGATGATCATGAAAATAAAAAGATGTGGAGCCATCAGTTTTGGAGACGGTAAGGTTGCACTGAAAAGGAAACTGTTTTATAGGACCCTGTAGTATATTTCTACTCGATAAACTGTTTTAATAATCTAAAGCTTTCAGCTGTTAGAACTGTTCAAACCTCTCAACTGTAGAGATTTTTGCAGAATGTCCAGATTTTTGCCTCATATTTTTGGCCTATTTTTCATGAAATTGTGGTTTTCTGGCATATTAGTGGCAAATCATTAAAGATCAAAGTTAGGAAATAATGACATTTGAGTTTCAGACTTCATACCCTTCAGAAAATTCATGCTAACCTGTTATTCTATCAATTTTCTAAGTTTGTAAGAGCAATATTTAAAAATTGCTCTTATTTTTGGGCATTTGCCCCACTTTTATTTATGTCTTTGTCCAGATTTTTTGCTCTAAGAGGTTGAGAGGTATGTAACTGTTGTATATAACTGTGACTTATATTCTATAATTCTCCACTGTTTCCAAATCCATTATCATATCTAATAGTTTGTTCCAAGTATTCTATAACTACTCTAAAAGTAACTCCTCATTTTTCTAACTTTTCACTCGTTCCTTTCAAATTCTTTGCATTCTCATATTTCCCTAGGACAGTGTACAGTTTAGTTTGAGATATTTCTTGTCATTTTTGCATCTTGTGAAGTAACTCAAATTAATAAAAAATGATGACATCTGTCAGCTCCATTGTGTAGGTTGGGAGAGCCCTGACGACAGTCCACACAATCTAGGATCAATTACAAGTCTTGAAGTTGGAGCAGCCAGCTGGAGGTGGAAATAGAATGAGGGAGCTGGGGCATTCACTTCTCTTAGGGTGGGAAGGGGGGTTGAATACCAAGGAATGTATACTCTGTTCCAACTCTTCAATAGAGACCTATATTTATCTTAAGTGGGTGAGCAGTGTGTCTGTGGGCCTACACATTTATAGAAGGAAGTGATAGACCTTGTAATATTTATTGGATGACCAACCCCAGAAGTGTCACTGGACTTGTTTGGTGAAATGAATGGGCCCAGTAAGAAAACCCTGTGACCTCAGTGAGGCAACAGCACCATTCCTAGAACTTGAATCTAACTCTGAGGGGGAAAATTGGCCAGCAAGGGCGTCCTCTGATAGACAATGAATTAATTAATAGAGTCACTGTGTGCAAATGCTTGACAGATGGCAAATAAGAAAACTAATATCTGCAAGCAAAATCATTTCTAAATAAGATGTATGTTTTTGGGTATTGCTATTCCAACATTTCTCAACTAAAATTCAAACTTTGTATAATAAAAATGATCACAGTCGCCATATTTCTTTCTTTTTTGTGCTTTTTTTTCCTGCTGGACATGACAAAAACGAAGCCCCTACCTATTTTCCAGAACCATTCATTCCACCTGAACTGGATATTTCCCAGAAAGTGTGACAGCCAGTCTGGGAAGGCTGCTATAAAGAAAGAAAGCCTTAGCAGTGTTTTGAGCTCTCACTGGCTTCCCAGTAATGAGGGTGGGTTTGATATGGCCCAAACTGCCTGCTACTGGTAGGGAGCACGTGATCTGCATCTCTGTAAAAGCCATTATGCCCTTCTAGTGTGAGTGTGTATTCCCATGCACCTTTGATGAGGGCTACCACATTCATGACTCGGTGGCTGAATGCCCACCTCTGGGCCATGGTTTGCTTTGCCAGTCCTCCTTCAAGGGATTGTAGCATTAGACAATCTCAGACTGCCCACTCCTCTGAGAGCAGTCATGTCCATTTTCAACAAGCCAGCTCCACGAGATGTCCAAACCACTAACTGAAATTAGATCCCCTGGGTTGTAGTCAGGGTTTTAGCCCTCTGTGCCAGTGTGGATGGCTACAATCACCATATTTCAACTATTTTCATTCACTACAATGCAGACCAAAGTTTGTGATGTAGAAGTAGCAGTAAGATATTTTATGCATCTATGAAATTAATGACCACTGGTTTTGATGTTTGACTGAAGATGTCAACTAAATGCATGTTTTACCTAAGTAGATATCTTATTCTTTATAACTTGCCCATGTAGTTTCTAGACACTTGTTAAGACTTACATATTCGGATTTATTTCCAGTTAGTTTGATGCTGAAAATGAGGCTGCCTCGGAGTAACAGCAAATGCATATCTCAGTCTCAGACCACACTGAACAGAAACGTGCAACAAACACAGTTCTACACCAAAGCCACACCATCTCACTCTAGAGGAACGGTTACAGTGACAGGCTATAATATACTATATGCATACAACAATACATGCTATAATAAAGTAAAACCAAGGAGGACTAATTTATTTGCATTCCGCTGCATTTTTATGGATATTACAAAAACACTTTCCAGTAAGCCTCTAACAATTCTTAAGACTTTATTTACTGTTATCAAATTTAATATACTCTCTACATTTGAGATGCACTCATTTGTCTCAGGAAGGTAGAACTGTGTTTAATCACTTCAATAAGAGTCTATCTCATTATACACACATCTTGTTTTTTTTTTTTTTTTGGACTCCCTGACAAATGATGAGGCTTCTCTTTTTAAACTCTAAATAATTTTCTATTGTTTTGTTTACATTTATTTACTCTAATAATCTGGAAAAGATCCTTCTTTCATGAATAAAGTATGACCCAATAAAGGAGAAAGAAAGTCAAAACAAGGAAATAAAAATATTATATCCTAAGAATGAAATGACAGTCATGAAGAAATTATATAAAATAGAATACTGCTTGCATAAAACCAAACATACATTTACATTTTGGGGAATGATAAAAAAAAAAAAATCTGTATGGTACCATCTTGGAATGGAAACCATTTTACTATGGTAGTTTCTTCTTATTTTATATTATAGCATCACAGCATGAACATCAGAATGAATCAGGCTATGTCTGGGACAGAAGAAAGGTTTCTAGCAAGTTGGGAATTTTAACATGGCCGTCTTCCAAGTTGCAGTATCCTCCCAAAAGCAGTAAACCTTTCTAATTCTTAGACTGCCACATTGGTGAGATTAGCAGAGGCCACAGTGTGGGAGGCAGTCTCACTAGTACAGCTATATGCTAACACAGCAGTCCGGGGGAGTGACTAATGTTAATTAGCCATGAGCTATCCCCTCAGAGATGCCACTGGCTACTTTTTTTATGCTGCCAAACAAATCAGAGAATCTCTTGGGAGTGTAAATTTTCCATTTTAATGGAAAAAAGTGAATTCTGTTAAACGGTTGAAGTCACCTCATCTCTCCTGTTGAAGCAGATGAGGTTCTGGTAACCAGTAAAAAAAAGCTGCACAAACTCACACTCCAAAATAAGAACCTAAAGCACGGACAGTTCCACAGCTCACCATAATCCACACCAGCAAAGTTGCCAAAGAATGTAAGATCCAAAAGGTAAAATAATTTATTGTAAAAACAGTAAAACTTGAGTTCTTTAGAGTAAAGAATGTAACAAACTTCCTGAATTTAAACACAAAAGCACAGGAAAAGGTAACCAAAGGGTGTTTGAATTTAAAGGTACAGTAACATCATACCAAAACCAAAAATATTTATCAAAATTACATAAGTAACATGTTGAAAAATATTATATATATTCTAGATGAGTTTGCAAGTTTATGCAATTTTTAATGTTTACTAAAAAGAAGTTATGTACTCACCATAACGTTCCATCTGAGTAGGTAACTTCATTTCTCAGCAACCTGTGGGTTACGGATCCGATACGGATCCGAGCCAGCAGCATATCAAGCTAAAGATCTGAGCTCCAAGCTCCTCCCCCTTTCCCATACTACCCTGCAACCTCCTTCCAATCCTCAGATCGCGTTTGCCACCTGCACAAAATAACAAAACAAACTAACAACCTGAGAAATCTGACTCAAAGACAAAACAAAACTCGAGCATCCAAACCTCGAGCTCAGCTAAATAACCATCCAGTTTAGGGGGAAGGAGGGAGGGACGGTTGCTGACAAATTAAGTTACCTACTTAGACGGAATGTTATGGTGAGTACATAACTTCTTTATCTGAAGTAGTTAACTTCCTTTGATCAGCAACCTGTGGGACAGAGTCCCCAGCTACCCAAAATCTTGGGAGGCCCTCAAGGAAGAATATTCCGGAGCACTGCAGAGCCAAAAGCAGCCCTTCCTCTAGACACCAAATCTAGTTTATAATGAGAAATAAAGGTGTGGGAGGATGCCCAGGTAGCCGCTGAACAAATGTCATCCAGGGAAACTCTAGACCAGAATGCATCAGACGTTGCCATAGAACGTGTAGAATGAACATGAACTCCCATTGGTTCTGGCAAGTCAGATTCTCTATATGCTAAGGGGATACAACTCGAAATCCACCTGGCAAGAGTCACTTTAGAAATTGGTTTCCCTAGAAAAGGAGACGAAAAGTTGGTCAGATCTATAAAAGACAGCCATCCTGTGTAAATAAAAATGTAACTGTCTGTGAATATCCAGTAAATGAAGTTTATACTCCCCTTTGTTCTGGTAATTAGGGAAAAATACCGGCAAATTAATGGGTTGATTAATGTTCGTCTCGGAAGCAACTTTAGGAAGAAAGGAGGGATTATTCCTGAGAGATACCCTGTCCTTGTGAAATACAAGGTATGGAGGTTTGATACAAAGAGCCTGAAGCTCCGACACTCTCCTGGCTGAGGTAATGGCTACCAAAAAGGCTGTCTTCCATGACAAGAACTTCAGATCAATGGAAGCTGCGGGTTCGAACGGAGGTGCGACTAATGCCTGGCCAAGGTCAGGTCCCATGGTGGGGATGGATTTCTAATAGGAGGTCTCAAAAGAAAGGTACCTTTTAGAAAGGCCTTACAAATTCTGGTAGCAGCGAGAGAACCAAAGTTGTCCCCAATATGGAAATGGGAAATAACAGCCAGCTGAACCTTTACATTTGATGAACTGGCCCCCTGCTGAAAAATATGAGACAAGAATTCTAGAACCGCTGGAATAGGAGCAGTAAATGGATCCAAGTTCTTACGTGAAGACCAAATGGAAAAATGTTTCCATTTACTATTGTAAATCTCTTGGTAGAGGGTTTATGTGCCACCACCAGAATGGACTTTACTAGGGAAGAGATACCGGGAGTCCTGGCAACTAAGGGAACTGGATCAGCCAAGCTGAGAGCTTGAGCTCGTCCAGGTTCGGAGGGGCCATTCCCGAGGGGTGAGAGATCAGATCCGGAATGGGATCCAAGATCCAGAGAGGAGCTATGAGATGAGTCTGTAGGCAGGGGAACCAGACTTGACGAGGCCAGAATGGGGCTATGAGGATAATCTTGCTCCCCAACCGATGAGCTTTCTGCAAAAATGTTGTCATCAGCGGAAGTTGCTGGATATGCATAAAGAAGACCAGGTGGCCAAGCATGGACTGGAGCGTCTCTGGGGGCTTCCCCTAAAGGAGGAATTAGAGTGAAAAACTCACTGCACTTCGTGTTGGAAGGTGATGCGAGGAGATCGCAGCAAGGCTGACCCCACTTGAGGAAGATCTGTTCTGCTATGGAAGAATTCAGAGACCACTCGTAAGGAGAGAGGATAGTTCTGCACAATTTGTCCGCCAGAATGTTGGACCAACCCAGAATGTACATCACTAACAGGAAGCAGTTGGTGGAGCTCACCCATTCCCAAACTCTCTTGGCTTTTCGGCAAAGAGGGTAAGACCTGGTTCCCCCCTGTTTGTTGATATACCAGACCACTGACATATTGTCTGACTGGATCGCAATAGTCCCCGGAGGAAGAAAGGCATGAAGGGCCTGCAAAGCTAAAAGGGCTGCCCTCATCTCCAGTACATTTATATACAGAATGGTCTCTGTCTGAGTCCACGTGCCTTGGACAGTCCTGCCCGCCCAATGTCCCCCCCCCCACCCTAGGCTGGAGGCATCCATGGTCACTGTGGCCTGGGGTAGGGGCATAACAAAAGGTTGTCCTTCCCGAAGGGCTTGGGATTGGAGCCACCACATGATGGAGTTCCTGCAAACCCTGCTGAAGGGAATCGGCAAGTCTAGTGGATGGTGTAGAGTGGACCACTGGACTTGCAAAGTCCACTGTAGAACCCTCATGTGCAGATGAGTGTAAGGGATCAAACTGATCGCTGCCACCATGGACTCCAAAGCTCTCAAGACTAACTCAGCTGGGGGAGCAGGAGACTGAAGAGCTAGTACATGCAGAGTCATGCTGTGAAGTCTGTCTGGCGTTAGGAAATCCTTGGACTGAAGGGAATCTATTCTGGCCCCTATAAAGTCTATAACCTGAACAGGTTGGAGGAACGACTTCTTGACATTTATAGTGATCCCCAACTGGGATGATAAACGGAGAAAGAAGTCCCTGGCTAGAGAGAGTAGATGCCTGGCGAGGGTGATGAGGAGCCAGTCTTCTAGGTATGTGAAGACCTGTATGCCCTGGAGCCTCAGGTGGGCCGCTACAACTGCCATGACCTTGGTGAACACCCTGGGGGCTGTGGTGAGACTGAAGGGTAGGACCCTGAAATGGTAATGACTGGCTCCTAGCCAAAAGCGGAGAAACTTCCTGGACCATCTGTCCATGAGAATATGGTAGTACGCATCCTTGAGGTCTATGGAGCACATCCAGTCCTCCTCCTGCAAGAGGGGCAGGAAGGATTGAATCGTGACCATCCAGAATTTCTCCTTGGCAATGAAAAGGTTCATTGTGGACAGGTTGAGGATTGGCCTTAAGTCCCCCATCTTTTTTGGCATCAGAAAGAACCTGGAGTAAATGCCTAATCCAGACTGGTCTGGGGGTACATGCTGGATGGCTCTTTTTTCTAACAGCTTTTTTATTTCCAAAGCTGCCGCCTCCCTTTGAGTGTGTGGAACATATGGGAGGTGTCTTGAGTAAGGGGGCTTGTTTATAAAAGGGATTGAATAGCCTCTGGATATTATCTGAAGCATCCAGTGATCTGTCATGATGGACTCCCATTGAGCCAGGTCCCTCGAAAAATACCCCCCGACTGCCTCCAGAGAGGATCAGTCGAGCAACCCTTCAGGGCTGCTACGTGGGTCGGTCGGAAAAAGGTTCCCATGACCCAAAGTTCTTTGATCCCCCTCTGCCTCTGGGCCGGTGTCCACCTTGTCCCTCCTCGGCCTCTGGGGAGAAGGGGTCCTGAGCATACCAGGCTTGCTGAGATTTCTGGTACCACATCTTCTTCTGCCCTCGCTGGTTCCTGGGGAAAGACCTGTGAGGATTTGAGAAGCGGATTCCGATGGCTGACAGCATTTTCCCGTCTTTCTCGCTTTGGACCAGTGTCTCATGGATGGTCTTCCCGAACAGGGTAGACCTGTCAAAGGGTGCATTCACGAAGGATGCCTTGAAAGGTTCAGAGAAATCACA
This sequence comes from Protopterus annectens, assembly GCF_019279795.1. Lineage (NCBI taxonomy): Eukaryota > Metazoa > Chordata > Ceratodontiformes > Protopteridae > Protopterus > Protopterus annectens. The sequence continues at coordinate 1,194,481,256 of NC_056746.1, read as the reverse complement.
AAGCCGAAGCCAGGTATTATGCCTTAAGGCAATACCGGACCCGCTAGCTCTAGCAGTTCCTTCCATGGCATGAGAGAGTAGCCGCATAGACATATTAGACACTGATTTGAGAGTGGCCATATGAGCCGAGAAAGTCCGTTTATCCTCGGCTGACATGGACTCTGGGGGAGACTCAGCGTACTCTTTAACCAGGTCCCACTGCAGTCTAATTACATGGGCCAAGTAATTCAGCACCCTAATAGAGAAGGTAGCTGAAGCAAACATCCACTTTCCAATACGGTCCATTGCCTGAGACTCCTTGTCAGGGGGGTGTACTGAAGAACTGTCCTGAGCTAGTTTCTTTTTGGTGGCTGCCACCACCACCATGGCATCTATGCTCCACGAAGCTTTGTCTGCAGCAGGGCCCAGAATCTTGTTGGGCCTCCTGGGGATCGGCTCTACAGTGTCCGGTTCCTTCCACTCCCTGGTGGTAATCAGGTCGACCAGGTGGTCGGCTGTGGGAGGACACCCAAGAGGTAGATGGGCCTGTGTCGAACACCTCCAGGAATACCGACTCATCCAAGGAAGGTTTTTGGCAGACCACAACCCCCTTTGGTGGAGCATTTCCATAATGTCTCCGAAGGAAACGTCATCGGGGGGGGTCACCTGGGAGAACCTTCCCCTTTCTCCGAATCGGTATGCTCGGTGAGGGACTCAGGGGAGTCCAAGTGCCTCCTTTTGCACAGGCATTTGTGAAGAATCTCCTCGGGGGGACTGTCCGACGGAGGTTCACCAATGGATTCATGTTCCTCCAGGGGAACTGGCTGGGGCATCAACAACACAGGCTGTCCCCTGGGACTGGATGATGGAGGACAAACTGAGATGCGAGGGAACGGGGGCGGACCCTGAGAAAAGAGTGAGGGTCTCGATCCTCTAGAGAGAACCCTCTCCACAACATCGAATGCCAATGGGGAACCGGCCTCTCTGAGACAGGTGTCCAGTATCCTCGGATCTGACAAAGGGATCGGTGTCAGAGCTGAAGTGCTCAGACCCAAGTGGATGGTGTGCTCTGACCACAAAGGAGCTGAAAACACACTCGCCCCCTCAGATCCAATGCCTGGCTCTCGGCCCCGAGAGCTCGGATTCGAAAAGGGATCCGATAAGCTCGAGGGCATGGCTGGTGTCGAGGTAGCAATAACCATCGGTGCCGACTCCCTGACTCGGAGGCTCCTCGGATCCAAAGACTCCGAAATACGGTAGTGGATCAGAGAATGAGCTATCGGGGAAAACAGTGGAGCTGAACTCCCCCCCAGAGGGGAGGGGCAGCAACACTCCCATCTGCAGCTGAGTTTAGTAGTTTTCTGGCTTTCAGCCATACCCTCACACACACGCACACCTAAAGTGAAAAGAGGTATAGAGATTATCAAGGATAAGAGGGGGATAGATTATTTAAGAACAGAACTAATATCTAAATGTATAGAAATATACTACACATACACACACACACACACAGCTAACAATTATACTACCCAAATATTTTTAGAAAAATATAAGAACTAGCTACACTCGCCTGGAGCTCGAAAAATCCCATGCTTGGCAAAGCCGCACAAATGAGATCTGGGGATTGGAAGGAGGTTGCAGGGTAGTATGGGTAAGGGGGAGGAGCTTGGAGCTCAGATCTTTAGCTTGGTATGCTGCTGGCTCTGATCTGTATCGGATCCGTAACCCACAGATTGCTGATCAAATGAAGTTAACTACTTCAGATCAAATGTTTGGTTGATGTTCTTGTACCTTTAAAGTTAAACTTGGTTACTTTTTATTTATTTATTTGACATTTGTTGACTGGGAAAGTCCCACTGAGCTAGAGCCCTTTTTCAGTGGAGGCCAGAGAAAAGTCCCACAGTACAACAAGCAAGGTTACAATATATAGCAATAATAAGAACAATGCAGAGAGAGTGGAGTTTGGTACTCAAGTAGGTTATACAAGTGTATCAACACAAGTAAATGCACATAAACAAAAATAAAAAAAAAAAAATAAATAAAAATATTTGATTTCAAATGCATGATGAAGTAAGGTAAAGAAGTTGGTAAGATACATATTCCCAGGCTTTTGTTTTTAAATTCAGGACGTTTGTTACATTCTTCTCTTTGATGAAGACCTTTTTGACTTAGGGACGAAAGCGCTCAGGTTTTACTGATTTTTACAATAAATGAAGTATTTTACCTTTTGGAGCTTACATTCTTTCTCTGGTGTGGATTATTGTGTGCTGTGGAACTGTTCCTGCTTTGGGGTCTTATTTTGAAGTGTGAGGTGCAGGTAAGTTCATTGAAGATGTAGACATGAAGGAGTGTTAGTGTATGGACATATATGTGCATGTCTGGTGAGGGCATTAGCAAAGTTACATGAATGTGTATGTGTGTGCATGTGTGTGCGTGTGCGTGTGCGTGTGCGTGTGTGTGTGTGTGTGTGTGTGTGTGTGTGTGTGTGTGTGTGTGTGTGTGTGTGTGTGTCTGTGCATGTGTGATCACCTAGGGATTTGAGGGTCTAGATGTATGTGCTTATGCTGGAGACTGCATGTGTGTGTGTGTGTGTGTGTGTGTGTGTGTGTGTGTGTATGTGTGTGTTTGTGTGTGTGTCTGTGTGAGTATGTATCTGCTTGTGTGATCAGCTATAGATTTGATGGTCTGGATGTATGTGCATATGTTGGAGAGTGCATTTGGGTTAATGGGTGTGTGTTTCCATGACTGTGATTGAATGTGATGGGCCTCATTGAATGTGTGTGTGTGTGTGTGTGTGTGTGTGTGTGTGTGTGTGTGTGTGTGTGTGTGTGTGTGCGCGTGAATATTGGTGGGTGTCTTGTCAACATGATCCATGGTCCACTAGGACAGATGATAATAAGTTTTTTCTCACTGCAGGCCTAGCTCTCTCTGAATTGCATTTTCTCACTGACAAGGAAATTACCCATTACAAGCAATTTCACAAGCTGTGAGGATGTTTCTGAATCCTGGTATGTCTTTTTGTGTGAAATGTGGAACTAACATTGGGAAGTATATGCCTTCTATGAACTAAACTCATATTAGGAGATATTAGCTAAGGGTACTTTTATGGAGTCTGAGTTCATAATTATTTTGCTTTCAGGATAGAAATTTCAGAAAAACAAAAATTAAAATCAGATCTTGTCAGAGTTGGCTACTAAAACCAAATATTATTCAGAAGGAAATTTATCTGAATAATTTTTAAAACAACAGGAGAAATTACATTTTTACCAATGAATGAAACTCACCTCCAGTTTTTAGTATGGGGAGGACCTTCTTCCAAACGAAGCAATGCAAACCGAGCTGCACTGAGTGACAAACCTCGAATTCCATCTCCCCACTCTTTTTCTGCCCTTTTGGATGAAAAACAAAAAGTCAGACCAACTTGCAATTAAAGTTATAAAACATACTTAAAAACATATATGTACATATTATATTACAAGAAAACATAATTTATTTTATTATTTGTTTACCAGGGAAGTTGGCTGGTACACTGACTGGTACACTGACTCTTTTAGCCACAATCTTGGCTCAGAGAACAATCTAATTAAGATAAGTTGCATAAAGTGGTTTGTAAGGCAAATTCAGTAATGTAATAATTAATTTGTATTTTGTGATTACAATTTGAATGGATACACAAAATGTAAAGTAAATAACATAGGTTCATAGATAGGAACTAAGCTATCAGCCCAAGGGCCTAAGTAAGCCTAGCCAACAAGGTTCCCTGGCTTACGCCACCCAAGAAAGTTAATTTCCTGTGCCCCTGTCAAGCAGAGCCACAGAAGTGATCCCCAGGGTGTATTTCCTATTTCCCATCCACTCATCAATATTTTTCTTGAAGAGTTCTTATGAAGAACTTTGCTTGACATAGATGGGTAGCTTGTTCCAGAGTATAGGAAGTCTCTGGGACAGGAATCTATCCCTCCAGCATGTCCTGTTTATTGTGGTGACAAGGTTTAGGTCCCTAGAGGGTGTAACATGGAAGGATTGGGATTTCTTTAGGTGTAGCACGTCCAACAGCTCTAGGTTTAACATAGCTTTATATTGTTAGGGCAGAGAGCTCCTCGGAGTAGGCGGTATGCTACAGAGTAAAGCTGGAGTTTTTTGAGACGGTCAGTGTAGGGCATCTGTTTGAGGCCAGTAATCCTCTTTGTGAGGTACTTCCATGGCCTTTCCAGCTGCTGCAGATGTCTTGTGAGGTACATTCCAAAAGGGGCGTTGTACTCTATAATGGGTCTAATGAGTGCAGAGTAGAAGGGAACAATGACCTCTTTTTTCCTGGATGAGAACCCTTTTGTGATTAGGTGTGTCACATAGAAGGATTTCCTGACTACTGTGGCGATGTGATTATCAAAAGAGAGACTACTGTCCACCTGGGTCCCAAGGTCTCATCACACATTCAGCATTAAGTTGACTCCCGTTGATTTGGTAGTTCATGGGTACAGAGTTTTTACCAAAGGAGATGACAATGCACTTTTTGGCATTGAGCTTGAGGCCAAGTCTCTGACACCAGGCATCTGTCTCAGTGAGGCCCTTCTGTAGGATGTCCACATCATTTGGGGACTCAACTATGGCTCCTAGTTTGCAGTCATCTGTGAACGTCATTAGCCAGAGGCCTTTTATGTTAGCCTGTACTTCAGAGAAGTAAATACCAAACAGGAGAGGTCCCAGGACTGAACCCTGTGGTACTCCACTTGTCATTGGTTTGAAGTCAGATTTGGAGTCTGCAACTTTTACAGTGTGGGTTCTGTCAATGAGTCAGTTGGCAACCCATCTTGTGACATAGGGATTTATACCTAGTTTAGTGAGTTTAGCTATAATTCCAGAATGGGGGATGGTGTCGAAAGCCTTGCTGGGGTCAAGATAGGCTGTGTGAACTACCTTACCCTCGTCTATGGATTTGGTGACAGCCTCAAAGAAGTCGATCAGGTTCAGAAGCCATGATCTGTCTTTCATAAACCCGAAATGGGTGGGTTCCATAGTTTGGAGGTTACCAATGTCTTTGTTTATGAGTTCCATGATGACACGTTCCATGGCCTTGCAGACCAGGCTCATCAGGCTAATAGGGCGATAGTTCCCAAGATCAGTGGTGGCTCCCCCTTTGTGGAGTGGGATAACTGTTGATGTGCACCATTCAGTGGGCACAAAGCCTGATGTGAGACTATGATTGCACATGGTGCTTAGGTGGGAGCCAGTTCGTTCTGAAGTTCATGTAAAACACATAGATAGGCTACCCAGTGCTTACCACTCCCACTGATAAGCTAGAAGGCTTCCCTCCAACACAGAAAGGCTTGGGGGGGCTCAGAAACTTACAAGCAGTCCTGGATACAGCAAATCTGTATCTGGATGAGACTAGTTACAGGGAAGGTGAAAAACAAGGGCAAACGTGGGCTTTTAAACCAGAAAGTTGAAAGAGATGGAAAAACTGCCCAAATGGCCAATAAACTACAATTTCTGGGCCAGAAACCACTGTTGTGGTAGATAGGCTACCTAGTACTTACCACTCCCACTGATAAACTAAAAGGCTTCCCTCCAACACAGAAAGGATTTGGGGATCAGAAGCTTACAAGCAGTCCTGGATACAGCAAATCTGTATCTGGACTAGACTAGTTACAGGAAAGGTGGGAAACAAAGGCAAATGTGGGCTTTTAAACCAGAAGGTTGATAGAGATGGAAAAACTGCCCAAACGGCCAATAAACTACAATTTCTGGGCCAGAAACCACTCTTGTGGTAGATAGTCTACCTAGTGCTTACTACTCCCACTGATAAGCTAGAAGGCTTCCCTCCAACACAGAAAGGCTTGGGGGGAGCTCGGAAGCTTACAAACAGTCCTGGATACAGCAAATCTGTATCTGGACTAGACTAGTTACAGGAAAGATGGGAAACAAGTGTAAATGCAGGCTTTTAAACCAGAAAGTTGAAAGAGATGGAAAAATTGCCACACGGCCAATAAACTACAATTTCTGGGCCAGAAACCACTCTTGTGGTAGATAGGCTACCTAGTGCTTACCACTCCCACTGATAAGCTAGAAGGCTTCCCTCCAACACAGAAAGGCTTTGGGGGCTCAGAAGCCTACAAATAGTCCTGGTTATAGCAAATCTGTATCTGGACTAGACTAGTTACAAGAAAGGCAGGAAACAAGCTTAGAATTTTTTTTTGGAAAGTGGGAAGGGAGAAAGGAGAAACAAAAGATAATTCAAAATTAATGATTAAGTGGCTTGCCCTTCACAAATGTTTTCTCTGTATTAGATAGAATGAGCTAGTGACACTAGACTGGAATAGAGCTGGGACAGAGCTGAACAGATGGGACTTGTAGGAGTGTCCGAAGTCAAAGTATGATCTCACTGTACTTGGTTGAGTGAGTCTATCTCATTTGATAGACCCAGGAGGAGTGTTCAAACACAAATTTACAGGAGGGGCGGGCAATTCCAAAGCCACCAAGATTAATGCCAGAACCAGAACAAGAACAGGGAGGGTGGGTGGGAAACTAACTGCAGAGACAGAGAGAGAGAGAGAGACCACAGTATTCTATGAAACAATGAAATAGAAAGCTAAATAACTACAGAGAGACACAGACCACAATATTCAATGAAACAATTAAATAGACAAAAAAATAAAATGTAGTACAATCTTTAACACTGCAAGTTTGTACTTAACTCAGCTAGTAATGCAGTTGATTGTAGGTATGTAGCAGAAGCAAAACAACTTGGATATTGAACAGTAATAAATTCAAAGATATGTGACTAACACTTACAAATACAGAGAAACCCTCTAGGCTAAGAGTTTAACACCGAATATCAATGCAGTGAAACACAATAGCCCCCACTAACTGCAGAGATAGAGAGAGACCACAGTATTCTATGAAACAATTAAATAGAAAATAAATAACTACAGAGAGAGACACAGACTACAGTATTCAATGAAACAATTAAATAGACAAAAAATAAAATGCAGTACAATCTGTAACACTGCAAGTTTGTACTTAACTCAGCTAGTAATGCAGTTGATTGTAGGTATGTAGCAGAAGTCAAACAACTCAGATATTGAGCAGTAACAATACATAAAACATAAATCTGTATAGTGTAAGACTGCATACCATGTACAATATGTACAAAGTATAAAACAGACTGCATTTAGATATGAATTGCATTTGTATATGAATATACAAAATTGCACAGCTAATGACAAGATAATGTTTATTACAAGAGAAAACTGTGTTAAAATTTATAGCCTAGCATCTTTAGAGAATTACCTCTATAATTCCACTGCATATAGCTTAACTTGGCCCTTGACCCCACTTACTGTTTTTTAGTTACAATATGGGTCACAATAAAGTTATTCTAATATCCGGGCCTTAAGTTGTCCTAAGGTAAGTCAAGAACAGAATATGCAATATTCCTTGAGACTGTTATTAACCCTGTTATGTACATAGGCTCATAGGGAAGCCACAGGCTGGCTGCCCTTGCAGACCATTGCATAGCATAACCAAATTACCTTCAAGTGTGAGAATCAAATCTTCTGCCTTGTGTCTGTGAGGTAAACACTTTAATCATATTGCCAGCCTCCAAACACATAAAAGGCTGGTAGTCTCTGCATAAAAATGGTGTGCAAGTTAGAAGTGCATTTTGAGTTTTATATCTAGAATTTAAAATGTCACATTTCTTTGCTTTTATATTGGCAGTCCAGTCCTTATGTAATTATTATTTTTTTTATTTTATTTTTTAATTATGCAGGACTATCTAAACACAACTTCCTCTTTTCAGGCGTGTTCTGGAAGCTTTGGTTTAGATAAGATCTTCCTTTGTCACCAAGTTTGTAAGAGCAAGATGGAATCAAACCCAGGTTTCAGAGGAGAAATCTCATTATCAGTTCAGGAAGGTATCTCTCCCTGTGCAATGCTATCCGATTATGATATAGCTACTGAATGTCCCCTGTGTTTTGCAGTGTAGTACTTACATTTCCCTGCGTAAATGTTGTAATTCAGAGGGCTCTTGAGTTCCTTATATGTCTCCCAGGCAGGAAATACATGTTTGTTTCAGTAAAATTTTAGAGGTGATGTTCCCCAGTAGTACTTTAGTAACTAAGCTGCCAGCATTCAGACCACATTTTAAAAACTAGAAAATATCACATTCCATTCATGTGGTCAAGAAAACAAAGTGATGTGCCAGAAATATTGTGCAATTGTATTTACAAGCATTACATTTATTGGGGAGTTTGACAAAAGAATGAATGCAGCATGATTCTCCTTTTAATACATTTTATCTTCAGATTCTTAATAGAATATTTCTGAGATATTTTTTTTATTGACAACTAATTTATACTTAAAAGTCAATGCTTTCAACCAAATTAAAACTGCTTTAAATAATATAAACGTTGAAGCAATGTATCCAAATATGTATGTAGTGCAGGGAGCACAGAGGTAACACTCCAGTATCAGTGAAAAAAGATAAACATTTTAACTGCTTTCCTAGCATGAGATGTTGCGCACCCTTAACAATTGTTATAATCAAGTCTTGAGCTAGGGACATTTCCATGTGACAAACAATAGAGACAAGAGATAAATAAATTTTAAAAGCTGTTAGAACTTCACTCTAGCAAACTTATAAACAAAAAATGTGGCAGAACTAAGTGTCTAAAGGCTTTTAAAGCTATTTGTTCTTCAGAGTAATACTTTGGGCAGGATCCACGAAGCCTCCGTGTAAGAGTTATAACTCATACACGGAGGCTGCAGTTAAACGGAGTGATGTCAGCATGCTCTGCATATTAATGAGAGCATGCTGAATCACACTGAAGGCCAACACGGTCCGTGTAAGACAGTAGGGGGCGTGTCCGTAGGCCGAGCCCTGTAAGCGGACATGCCCCCAGAAGAGGAAAAGTACCCAAAGGAAACACCCACGACAGAGTCCACGGAAATGTGAATAAACAGAACACAACACAACACATGCCCCCACAGACTATGAACAGAAAACATATAAATAAACATGTTTCATATTTTTTTTTAAATTGTAAAAATGTTTAACCGTGAGTGCGCTCATTTGCGCGGGCGTGCCCATAGCGCAGCTACAGTTAGCAGTCAGTGGGAAAGCATATAAGAACTAAATATGCAAAATAAGCCAGGAAGCAATAGCGTAGCGGTAGAGATGTTGGCTGAAGAGCAGGCATTCATGGTTCGAGCCCCCACAACACCAATTTTTTTTTTGCAAAATAAGCAGGAAACAAGTCCCTGACAAATATGTACACATAAAATCACAAGTTATGTAAAATGTAATGAAATAGCCCATTTATATTGAAGACATGTGAGGTAACAAAAGAATAAAAATTGCCAGATGTGCTCATAGCTGAGCTACAGTTTAACAGAGTGAGTGCATCTGCCCGTAGATGAGCAGTGGTTTAACTGGTGCAAAATGAGTGCCCGTAGCTGAGCAGTGGTCTAACATGCTAAATCTATGTGCCCTTAACTGAGCTGAGCGGAATATGCATGCCGATAGCCAAATGAGGCATAAAGCAGCGTACCCCGTTTGCGCGGAGCTGCGCCATGCGCAAACGAGCTAACCGATGGACAACGTTCAGCAAGCCGTATCAAAACTGCCTTTACACAGACACACCCCTCAGCATGTCTAGACAGTCATGAAAAATAAAAAGCAGTGGCCAGGTTCGAACCCAGGATACTATACACCATAGTCAAGGTACAGAACCACTAAGCCACGACAGCAGTACCTGTAAATGCAATAATAGCTAATATATAGGAATGAATACAAACTAGAGCATGACAATGCAGGTTTACTGAAGTTGATACAATTCCAAAATGGCCAATCACAGATATGTGTGGGAAAAACAGACTATATAAGCCCCATAGGCGGGAATACACAGCATAAACGATTGTAGAACAGACCTGCAGGCAGAATGACAGGAGTAGGAGAGGGTAGTCGCTTTCGAGCACAGAGGTGGGGTGTTGAGGAGTCCAGGTACATGGCCTGGCTCCTAGTCCATAATCATGAGGCCCAACTCATGCAGGGCCAGGTCCTCTGGGGAGCATACAGGGCTGAGGCGTGGGACCGGTTGGCTCATGATCTCACCAGTGCCACAGGGATTCCAAGGACTGGTGAGCAGGTCCGTCACCACCATGCGGACCTGAAGAGACGCAAGCAGGACCAACTGAACCTTTGGATCCAGGAGGCCCGGCAAACACCCAACGCCCACTACTGAGTAAGTAACATTTAATTATGTATGTAAAAATTAAACTAGCTGATATTATGGAGATGTGTATTCCAATATTACTTCATTTATATTACAGCTGCAGGTGTCCGTTCTGCGAACCGCAGAGCCTATGGTGATAGGCTGGTGCGGTTGCGCCACCAGGCAGGTCAGTAATCCACTACCAGTAACTGTAAAGAAATATAAAAGTATGACAGTCAGCAAAAGAGTGCAGTGTAGTCAGTAAGGAATAAAATCTGCAAGTAACAGTGTGAAAGTGTATGCAAGTATTGCTTGATTACAAGAGTTTTCAGCCTGTAAGTTTAACCTAAACATGAAACTGTCCGACATGTATTCTGAAATAAAAATGCCCTGCCTGTAAGAAAATAGTACACAACCTGCAGCAGGCTGAAAAGTATAGCTGCAGAAGATGATGAAAGCACATGTGTGAAATATATCCCTGTGGAAATACTGAAACATGACAGAAGTGAGACTGCTGGAAAGGATTGTAATAACTACTGTTAAAACATGTCAATAAAGCCTAGAAGTAACATCCTGAATAGTAAAATGAAAGCAAGTGAGAGAGTGTGAGAAAGTGTCATGAATCCAGCAATACAGTAGTAATAACCCCTGAATAAAGTATACTGCAGTCAAGACAGAATGAAATGCATGTGAGATTCAAAACCAAACAGCTTAATCTGTTCAAAGTGTTGCTGCATGTGGAATGTGCATCCCAAAATCTGGATATGTTGCTCTCAGTCTGAAATACGCAGATAGGATGATTGTCTGATATACCAAACATCCACACTTGTCTACAGCTATATAAAGCAAATGTAGCAAGATGATGTAGCTGAACAAAGCTAGATATGAATGTATATGAAGAACACTAAAATGTATATTGATGTTGCAGTAACAGTCCTATCACCAAGGTGAAATAGTTATCATATAGGAAACTGTAGTTAGAACAGTAGTGTGTATATAATTGTAGCTATTAGAAATGTACAGCATATGTATTGTTATTCGAAGGTGTTAATATTACTGTCTTTACCCCACCCTATAACCACATTTAACCCATTCCACGTGAAAATGGTATGTGCAATCACAATTAACACCCCTGGACGTTTGTCCTGTTGGGTCATATATATCTGCATGTCTGTTGATGCATCTGCCCTGTTCATACATCCGCACCTGATGGCCTGTTGCCATCAATTAACCCTGCATGTTGTTGGACTGTGTATTTCTGTTCAAATAATGCATGTGTTATGCACGCTGTTCAATGGTGTGAATATCTGGGTGTTTGGTTAATGGGAATACTAATGCATGCTGTTACAACTAATTGTGAATGGTGTTAATATTACTGTCTTTACCCCACCCTATAACTACATATAACCCATTCCACGTGAAAATGGTATGTGCAATCACAATTAACACCCCTGGATGTTTGTCCTGTTGGGTCATATATATCTGCATGTCTGTTGATGCATCTGCCCTGTTCATACATCCGCACCTGATGGCCTGTTGCCATCAATTAACCATGCATGTTGTTGGACTGTGTATTTCTGTTCAAATAATGCATGTGTTATGCACGCTGTTCAATGGTGTGAATATCTGGGTGTTTGGTTAATGGGAATACTAATGCATGCTGTTACAACTAATTGTGAATGGTATTATATGTCACTAACCCAAACTGTCATGACATAATGCAAAACATAGGACGACAGGGAAGGCAGGTTCCAGCGGACCCACCTCTCCCACCTCAGCTGGCGAGTGCACCTGGCACTAGTGCCGAGTCCGGACCCTCCTCCGGTGGCCCTGTGCCACCTGTGGGTGGAAGCGCTGCAGGGGATGGGGCTCGCCCCCCCTCTGCAAGTCTGGCCGGAGGAGAACCACCACTCACCCTCCGTAGCGTCCGAACTGTGGTGCGTAGGGAGATTCGGGACTCTGTCCTTGAGCCCCTACGCCAGCTCGAGGCACGGGTGGCACAACTAACGGGCATGCCTGTTGCCCCGCCTACACAGCCCCCAGCACAGCCCCGTCCTGGGCAGTGAAGGAACAGTGGCAACTGCCTATTGGTGGGGATATCAGTTCCACTGTTACCATCTGTGGGCTCATGGGCTCTGGATATCCAAACCTCCATCCCCGTCAATTGTGTAACCCCCCCACATGTGTCATACACCGCCCCTGTATGCGTCTTGTTTGTCTTGTCTGTTTACCTACCCAACCTACCTCCCCAGCTGTACCGACTTCCTTCACCTGACATACCACTCTCACCTGAAAAAAAAAAAAAAAAAAAAGGGCACTCTGTACCCACAAAAAAATTACGCCCCATACATAGCTGCCCATTCCGCACACATGTCTGCTGGACATGGAACCTATCAATTACAATTGGCTGTACAACAAGTAGTATTGTTGTCCTGACACATCTCTCAGGGGTGGAAGGTTTCAAATGTCACACCAAATTACATACATATGCACAGCTGTTGCTGATGAAGAAATGGGCAGCTATGGGCCTTACCTACATCCCTCCTGCACATCCCAAGCTTGTTTCCCTACTGTCTTACCCTCTTTGTGACCCCTTTTTCACCACTTTCCTGTCTCCCCATTTTCTTTTCTTTCAAAGAAAATAGCGCGGGAGTGCGCCAGAGTAAGCACCGTTAAGTGGTTGTAAGCGGGTGTGCGCGGAGCTAACCGCCAGTGCGCATGCGTGAGCTCTGTGCAAACCAGCGGTAGCCCGGTTACAACTGCTTAAAAGTGCCTTAGTCACTGTGATTGACAGGTCCTGTACTCAGTTCAAAAGAAAAATAAAGTCCCACTGTCAGTCCCGAACCCAGGACCTTGGAAACACTAGTCTGTACGACCTATCACTAAGCCATGACTCTTATACAAAAACATTGTGCTAAAATAAATATAACATGTAATAGTAGGGATGAATGTAAAGGGAATATAGGATGTGTAGTACACAAATCATGTCATTTAAAATAAATTGCAAAACTACATGATTTCCATAATAGTAGTGTGTGAACAGAAACAGCCATGCTAGTTGGCAGCTTGTAGATAATAAGGTCAGTTAAAGTACATAGATATATGTATGCATATGTACATATATATATATATATATATATATATATATATATATATATATATATATATATATAAATATATCTATATATAGTTGTAGGAGTCAATGTGCATACACACTTGCTACAGGGAACATGAGAGAGGAATGGAGAATTGTGAATATACAACACAGCCTGAAGCATGAGAGAGATACTAACCTTTACAGTCACAGAACACTGTCCACAGCATACCAGCATGGTCCCCGCCCTCACAATCTGAAAGGGCAACGCCTATCCCACATACCCTTTTATAGCACTGACCTGAAATCACAGTGAGAACTGCAATCAGTACACAACTGGCTGTATGCAATTAGCAAATGCTGGCTTACAATTGGTGCAGAGGCCATCACATGGACCTATGCAGATACCTACAAAAGCATCCAGTGCTAACACTCCCCACATGAAATACATTCATTGCATTGTCTGTAAGCAGACAGAGGGAGAGCGAGAAGTGAGAGAGAGAGAGAGAGAGCAAAAAAAAAATAAAAACCAGACACTGTGACTCTGTAACCCGAAGCTGTCAGCACTGACAGTAGCAGCAGCAGCAAGCAGAAGCTGTGGTAACGCAACCAGCCGCGACAAACAGAGGTAATGCAAAGTAGCAGGTTAATAGTGTGCATACTGTGAACCCTCCAAATGTGTCATAGGTCTGTATCCATAGGTATGTCCATGTGATATGTTGTGTGTACGTAGTTCCACCAAAAGGAGATGACCATACATCACATGTCAATCAGTCATAGGCCAGGATCCTGGCAGCATGTGTCTGTGCGTTGGCCCAGCAATGGCTGTAGTGACTGCTTTGAAATGTCAGCCAGGCTCAAAAGTCAGGATCAGCCCATCCCAAATGCACACTGGCTGGGAACAAGTGTCTGCAGGTACCTCATGTCACTGCATATGCATCCCATACTGCATAATTCCATAGCTTAGCAGACCAGGCCCGTTATGCATATGATGTGGTAATTCCCAGGGTCAGTCGAGGTGCCCCCTTAGTGGTGTGGGACCACTGTTGTTGTATGCCACTGTCCAGGTACATATCCTGTAGCACGGCCAAGATAAACTATCAGTGTTACATGCGGTGGTATGTCCTCTCAGAGTGCCGGTAGCACACATCCAGGGGGACCACGAGGTCACAGTGATGCTGTGTGTTCTCCTCTGCTGAGGGCGGCCCTCACCTGGACATGTGAGATGATAGGGATGTTACATCCAGCTGGGATAAATATTTCAAAGGTGGGGGAGAAGGAGGGGGGATATGTGCACCGAACATGTCTGCAGGATTGTTGCCAATATCCGTGTGTTTGGTGAATGTTAAGTAGGTGTGGATTAACACAGAGCATATCTGAGGCATGTGGTCCATATGTGTAACATAACTGAAGAAGGCCTTGTGGTCATCCATAGTGTTTGTGTCCATTTCCCTCCCAGAGTAGGCCGTGGCTGTTGTTATGTCAGACCGTAGCGTAGTACCAGTGCTGACCACAGATGCCTACCCTTAATGTGAATGTGCTCTGTCCTGCAGTAGCCTCCTGCTATTGTTATACAATCTGCCTCTGTCTGGGGTCCACCGGACAGGATGCCTAACCTTTGTGCATAGGGTCTGGGTTAGACATGTGTGTGCAAGTGTCATGCAATCCGTGGCATGTCCGTGGTAAGCATTTGCAAAGGGGTCAGCAGTGTGGCTTGTGGCTTCCACTGGCCCAGTGTGCTGCATGGATGCCATCTCAGTCCCAGCAAGTGAATAACTGTCTAATCACATACATATCAAAGTAGTCTACTGTGCTGGTGGTGGTGGTGGGATATGTATATCCAGGCTGAGTAACGTCTGTCCACATCACAGTAGTGGACGGTGTCCCACATACAGTACCTTGGGATGAACCCCCAGATTGAGGTTGTGCATTGCACCTGTCAGTGTGTGCTGACCGATGGGGCATGCTACTATGTTGTGTGGAATGTGGCAGGTATTGTTGCACAGGTGTTGGCTGAGCACTGATATCTGGCCATGTACCTGTGTATCCACCATGATACACACACATGCAACATATGGGAGTAGTAGTAGTATATCACTACACATGAGTATCATGTATAGTATGTGTGCCATATATTGCTGACATGGTCTGCTGATATCCTGTCTGTGTTCTCTTCCAGGGAGATGGCGTGACAGCGTAACCCCGCCTACTCTGTGGCGGAAGATGAGGAGATCCACCAGAGCCTGGTGCGGGAGTATGACATCCTGTTTTCCCGCACCAGTCAGAACCAGCAGGAGAGGGCCGCACTGTGGCAAGACCTTGTCCATAGGGTAAATGATATTGGCACGCATAACAGGACATATGAGCAGGTATGACATCACTGCAGTGATTTAATCCAAAGTGTCCGGCAGCGTGCATCAGATATCCACAGGCAACAGGTCGCCACAGGAGGTGGGGTGGCCACACATCCCCCCCTCACCAGACTGGAGGGGCTACTCCTAAGTGTTGTGGCTCCAGCCCCGGAACACCAACAGCAGCACACCTGCATTATGATGGAGGCTGGTTCCACACAGCAGCACGACATGG
Source organism: Protopterus annectens (assembly GCF_019279795.1). Taxonomy (NCBI): domain Eukaryota; kingdom Metazoa; phylum Chordata; order Ceratodontiformes; family Protopteridae; genus Protopterus; species Protopterus annectens. The sequence continues at coordinate 1,194,465,383 of NC_056746.1, read as the reverse complement.
AGCGTGCAGGTAATATGCCATATGTACACCTGACTGTTCTGTACACTGTATCATATGCAATATCAATGGCACAGATGTGCCCACTGACATTAATCTCATCATTTCTGCAGGTCCCTCCAGGGTTACAGCGAGACAGGCCATCCATGCTGGTGAGTGTGTTTAACATAACCTATAATAGTCCTGATAATGCTAGTAACAGTAGTGTAACTCAGTAGTGCTCTGTGTGTATACTGCAGGGTGCGCATGTGTGCATGTGTGCAGGTGTGCCTGTGCCCATGTGTGCATGTGTGCAGGTGTGCCTGTGTCCATGTGTGCATCTGTGCATGTGTGCCTGTGTCCATGTGTGCATGTGTGCATGTGTGCATGTGTGCCTGTGTCCACGTGTGCATGTGTGCATGTGTACACGTGACCATGTGTGCATGTGTGCATGTGTGCATGTGAACACGTGTGCATGTGTGCATGTGTCCATGTGTGCATGTGTCCACATGTGCATGTGTGCATGTGTCCACGTGTGCATGTGTCCACGTGTGCATGTGTGCATGTGTGCATGTGTCCATGTGTGCATGTGTGCATGTGTGTATAAGTGCATCACTGGTAACAATGTCTGGAGACTGTAAACTGTTTCCTGTCTTCATCCCACAGGTTCTGGGGCTGCTCTGGTGACCTGCAGCAGGGAACCTGAATCCTGTGCCATGGCTACTGGTAATGATGATATTTGTGTAATGGTACAGGAAGGTGTGTCAGGGTCTGCCATTGGTCAGCCAATTGACAGTACACAGCTGTCAACTCCATCATTGCGCACAGTCATCCTGCCTGTACATCCTTTGTCACCATTGTCCCTAGGTGATGGACAGGATACAGCGGGCATAGACCAGGGAAATGTGGTACCTGTGGCACATGCATCCCCACACAGCAGCCATGGGCAGGGTCCTCCGATGGTACCACACAGACAGTTGCCCATGGGTTCTCGTGGGAGCATCCGTGGGCGTACTGCCTCTGGCCAACGTGCCCAAAGAGGTCTGTCAACCTCAGCTATGTTTCGGACTGTCGTGCAGGCTCAGTCACGTATGGAAAGGTACACCAGACAGGGTCTGAGGGAGCTCAGAGCATGTCGCACAGCCATGACAGACAGTATGCGTGACATTGCGGATGCTATCCGTAACTTCACCGATGTCATAGACAGACGTTGTGGGGACATATTACAGCAGTTCCACAACCAGATGTCCATGAGCCAGGGCAATGGTGGGCGTTTGCGGCGTCGACGTGGCCGTATGCCGGCAGCAGCAGCAGCTGGCAGTCGGCGCAGATGACAACAGGCTCGCGCACGCCCCCATAGTGCCAGCAGCAGCCCCAGCAATGCTGGGTCTGTGCTGTCATCAGAATGCCCCAGGAGACCACGTGCATGTGGCTCTGGACAGTCCCAACAGGGACATGTGTCCAGTCAACACACCCCCGCTTCTGATGACAGCACCCAGTCCGGCTTTGTACTGGATACGGTCCGTAGCACCCCTGCCAGGCACAGGTACCGTGTCCGTGCACACAGACACTGATCTGTATATCCTGCCAGGTGCAGTCTGTGGCTGTCCACAAACCCCTGTATATGGCAGCCATGAGGTGGAACTGTGTGCGTGCATACACACATGCGCAATGTTAACACTTAGGGCAACCACATACACGCACACACTGCACCAACACTGCCCCACCCTGTACTGCTGACCCTCATCAACACACATACACACACATGTCAATTGGTGGTATCAGTGGCTGACTCAGGCATACCTAATCCACACCCTGTGCATATGATGACACTGTGCCACCTCCTGCAATCTCCAACATCATTGCGGGAACAGGTAAACACGTTGCTGATGCACAGGGTGACTACATAGATGTGTATTAGGAGTATCATGTTAGTAACAGTACAGTGTGCTGCTATGACTGTGTGTTTATCCCAGCATGCCTGCTGTAGTAACTGTATGAATGTCCTGAATTGTTATCTGCACCCATAGTACATACCAAAGTATAACAGCTGCACATAATTGCATGCCGGTGGCAAGGTTGTCAACAGATAGCCGCATACATGGGTAGCACAGGGGGAAAGCTAACGCAAGTAGTGATATGCAATGGTGGACATGTGCAGTAATGGTGTCAAGTTGCCCACAATGACTATGCCATGTGGATGTTCGCGCATGTAGATATGTGTGCAGTACCAATGTAATCCAAATCACAAATAAGTATGACATAATATCGGTTCTACCATGGGCATCTGTGCTGCGTATTCCTGGGTACATGTTGATAGTGCCTACATATTTGCATTGTTAGTTACTGTTATTGTTACCCCTTCTTTGTTGTATAATGCACTACTTCCAGCCCTGTTTACTGTAGCTTTGTTTGCATGCATGTTCGCTTGGGGTCCCCTGGAACACTGCTTACACCTGCAATGCAGAGTTACAGTGCTTCTGTAGACTGCTAGTGACATCTGCATAGCGATATGTATGTCAACTTTACACATGACAGAACGTCACTGTCTGTCCTGTACGCATGTACGTTGCCTGTGACACATTGCACACATCTTACCTGGCATGTACCCACGTGTGCAGTCATATATGTCAGTGCTATGAAACAGTAGCAGTCCACCCACACATACACACCTTCAGTATGTTGATCCCCATTGGCCCTATGTGTTGGTACTCACCATGGCAATCACACTACTAGGGTGGCATGTGCAAAGGTAACCTGTGAATCGCCTCTATGGTCCAGTCGTGGTTTATGTGAGTCATGTGTCATTGTCACAGCTGCCACATGTATGCAGTCAGCCATCACCCTTGGCCAGGAATGTACAACACATGCGTGGGATGCCACCACACAGCCAATCTGGGGACTGGTCTCTCTGAACCCAGTAATGCCATACCCTGTCAGGTGGCATGTCATATATACTACGTCCAGGACAAACGTCAACCCCAATCCCTGCTGCTACTATTGATAATACCCCTGAAGATGTTCCTGATAGGTTTGACCAGTCCTTTACTGAGACATTTCAGGCCCTAGCTAGTCATCTACCTCCTAGCTCCCCTGGTTCTGAAAGCAGCACCCCTAGAAAACTACTTGCGTCCAGCTGCCAACCAGTCGCCACTTCACTTCCCAGTACCTTGATTGTAACAGTGAAACCCACTACACTTTCTGCTGATCAACTCCCTGCCGAGTACCTATCAAAACCAGATGATGCTATTGCTTACCCCGTCTCAAAGGTAATCAAAGGAACCATGTTAGAATCTAACTTTCCCACCATCTGGAAAATGTCATATGTAATCCCACTTCACACAGGAGGCAGCTCTACTGAAGTCTCCAATTACAGGCCAATAGCTATACTCTCTCTACTTGCAGAGATTATGGAAACTTTCGTCATAGACAAGTCATGCACCACCTAATCCAAACTCGCATTATGGCAGACACTCAGCATGGCTTACGTCCTCATCACAGCACTACGTCAGGCCTCCTAGCCTTTACTAACACCATAAGCCATACTTGCAACAATAATTATAAATCCACAGCCCTCTTTTTGGATAATTCAAAGGCATACGATATGGTTGATCACCAACTTGTACTCCACACCCTGCAAAGACTGTCTAGATACTGAAGCCTTCCAATGGTGTCAATCCTACCTGCATGGTTGACAGCAGGCTGGCCTCTGGCAGAACAAACCCTCTAACCTTCTACCTAACACCCTCAGAGTACCACAAGGCTCTATACTAGGGCCCTTGCTGTCCTCCATCTTCATTAATGACCGTTATACTGTCATCCCAAAAGTCAGCTGTATCCAATATGCTGTATACTCTACTCTGATCTGCTCAGCCACATCTCCAGTAGAGTTATGGTCAGCTACCCAGACCACCTTTAATACAATAGCAAACTGGCTTTCTGAACATTGTCTGATCCTAAATCCCAATCAAACTAAACTGCTGTTATGTCACCAACACGTAGGTCTACCAGTTTCACCGTTACCATAACATCAACTGATGGCACAATAATCTCCCCTGACCCATCTCCGAAACTATTAGGTGTCATCATAGACAATAATCTCATATGTGACATACACGTTAACCAGATTAGCAAAGCCATCAATAGAAAAATAGGGTCACTTTACAGAATTAAAGCCTTCCTAGCCCCTCCAGCTAAAGGTGCCATAGCTCGCTCACACCTTGTTTCAACCCTTCTGTATGCATCCCCTCTACTCTCGAATATGAACAAGACTGTCCTTAACAAACACTCGATTTGCTACAACCACATTGCCAGGTTTGCCACTGGCCCACCTTTTAGGACACATCATTGCATCAATCTAAATCAGCTTGGTTGGCTTGCAATACCCAGCCTAATACAGTATAATCAACTGATTATGGCCTATAAAATCCTCTATAATCCAGACAATACTCCTGCACTTCAAATATTATCACCCCCTATAACAATCCTAGACCGCTTTGATCCTCTAACAAAGTACTACTTCAGACTAGCAAGTTTAATAACACAGCTGGTGATTCTCTCTTTGCAAACCCTGTAAGTAGATCCTGGAACTCACTTCCAGCTGATATTACCCTACTGTCCACCTTAGGTCAATTTAACAGTAGACTCAAACAACATTTGTCACTTAACTGGCTATGTCAATGTATCAAGCCTGGCTAACTCGAATGTGTAACTTCTGTGAACCACTTTACTGTGTAATTTTAATTTAATCCTGGCTTGTGCTCAGGTCTAACATTAACCTGTGGCACATGTTTGGCTTGCTTACTTATGTAATCTCTGTAAATAATCTGTTTGTAATATGTAATGCTAGTATTATGTAATGCTTTATCTGCTACCCTCATAGCTTGTCTCCATGGGCCTCCCCTGGAAATGGACATGCATCCAGTTGGGCTATCCCAGTCAATAAATGTAGGATAAATAAATAAATCAATACAATATATTACAGTGACGACAATACCAGTCAGACATTGACACACACTGACAGCATGCTGAACACACTGGGGCATATGTGGGGACTCAGACTAGCAGCCTGCCTGGGCATCACACACCTCCACAGCTGGAACACAGGCATATGTTCCGTCGGAACAGAGCACATGCCACACACTCACAGCCTGTAGGGCTACACAACACACCTGCTACAGACGTGTCAGGTAAGTGTCATGTGTGCTGCACTGGGGTCCCGCTCAACAGGCTGTATCTGGTGAAGGTCACAGTGATATGACTCAGGGGCACTATGGTCCACCACAGCACACATGCATACAGGTCAGTCAGAGGCATGGACAGATATGACTCACTCATTGACCATGCCAGTGTGGCTGCCTGAGACATACCTCCCTGGACTACATGATAGGGAACATAGAATGGATCTCTCAGCATGTGGCACAGGCCAGTATGAGCCTGATGTTGGTTGCCAACATACCCTCACCAGGTATTCTACCACTATATGTGGGAAGGCTGTTGTATGTCTACATTATGCTTAGTCTCCACTGTCATTCAGAGGGTATCCACTGGCTGTCAACGTGTGCTTACATGCTAGGGAAGCCACAATGATGTGCACGGGTCATCTTGCACGTGACACCCATGGCCCGATGTATAATGGCAAGGCTCCTTGGTACACACATACTGCCTTATGCTGCAGTACATGGTTTACATAGCGACCTCCATGGGTATCACACAGGTTAGGACACTAACAGTGCTGCTACACAACAACAGCAGTGTACACCGGAAGATGCATGCACCAGACACTGCCCTCAGCACGGTGAACTGCAATGTCTGTGCAGTACCAGATTCATGATTCATGGCTCACAGGTGTTACCCATCACTGACAGGTTATGCCCCATACCATGCCTGTCATCCCCTACACATGTAACACACATGGATAGGGGGGTGGTATCCCAGGGTAACACAGATACACACACCTCCAGGTTGTTGGCACAGCACAAACCATCAGGACCTACTCATGTGCAGCTGACAGTGTGTCGGACTGCCATCTGGTACATAGCCTGGCACACACAACCCTCACATACACAGGAAGACCACCTATCCTCCATAACAACACCGGCAATATGACAGTCTCATGAACTGTGTTTATAAGGCTGTACTGCATCCAGCCAAACATTGTGTGTGAGCATTACTGTAGCTACAACACTCTAGTTGAAGAGTTCACAGCATGTGGTCACCAAATTGCAGTGGAATGACATGTTACCACTACCACAACAGGTGGGAACATGCAGCACCTGTACATCGACTACATGTACACTATATGGCCCAGACCAGATGTGTATCCCCTGCTGTAGGTCTTTCACCATAGACACCCACACTGTATAGGGACATACCACGTGCGGACCCTGCACAGTAAGACACAGTCATATTGGTATACATTGCTAATACCATTTATCCACACGAAGCATGTGTCAGACATGGTAACTACTGCAGGTCACAGGTATTTATGTGTATGTGTCACACACATACATCATGTGTGCAATGCCATTGCTGGTTTAGCCAATGGCATGCATTGTTATGTACAAACACCCACACAAGGTCATACTGTGTGACACAACCACACGTGACAGTTGTGGGTTACCAAAACATACCTATCTGTACTCTGACAATGGTAATAGACACAGTAGCAGAGCACACTATTGGCATTACTAGCCAACTAGCCCTGTTTGGCTGTGCTGATAGTGTGGTGACATCCCCTGTGTTTACTGGGGAGTATGCAGCATCTGGTGTATTGTAGTATTTGCCAAAAGGATCTGTTCCCTCACACTTGCATTTACACACACCCTACTAGCCCCACACACATGCACACTTGCCATTTGCAGGATTCATTCCCCTACCTAACTAAGTCATGACACGTGAGAGGGACGCATTAGCAAAGCGCACTATTCGGTTTACTAGATAGTTCATCTTCTCTGGCTATACTTATAGGGTGCTGACAACATCAGTATTTTGAAAGGGTAATGTGCATCAGGTAGTGTGATCTCCTGATTGCCAAAACTAACATGTTTTTCATACGGAAATGCACACACACAAATTCCCCACATGCAAACACACACACATATTTACAGGTTTCAAACTCCTACCAAACTACATTACGATACGGAGGGAAAACGCATTAGCAGAGTGCGCTATTCACATTACTGGGAGGCTTCCTTTCTCCTGCTGTACTTATGGGGTGCTGACATCATCTGTGTTTAGAAAGGGGAGTGTGCATCCTGTAGTGTGTTCTCTCAGTTGCCAATAGGGGCACTTCTCTCATACATATTTGCACACACACAATAACCCCCTCATCCAGACACACACACTTGTCATTTGCAGGATTCAAACCACTACCTAACTATGTTATGACACGTGAGAAGGATGCATTAGCAGAGCGCGCTATTCACATTACTGGGAGGCTTCCCTTCTCCTGCTGTACTTATAGGGTGCTGACATCATCTGTGTTTAGAAAGAGGAGTGTGCATCCTGTAGTGTGTTCTTCCAGTTGCCAAAAGGGGCACTTTCCTCATACATATTTGCACACACACAATAACCCCCCTCATCCAAACACACACACTTGCCATTTGCAGGATTCAAACCACTACCTAACTATGTTATGACACGTGAGACGGATGCATTAGCAGAGTGGGCTATTTGCATTACTGGGAGGCTTCCCTTCTCCTGCTGTACTTATAGGGTGCTGACATCATCTGTGTTTAGAAAGGGGAGTGTGCATCCTGTAGTGTGTTCTCCCAGTTGCCAAAAGGAACATTTCCCTCATACATATTTGCACACACACAATAACCCCCCTCATCCAAACACACACACTTGCCATTTGCAGGATTCAAACCACTATCTAACTATGTTATGACACGTGAGATGGATGCATTAGCAGAGCGCGCTATTCGCATTACTGGGAGGCTTCCCTTCTCCTACTGTACTTATAGGGTGCTGACATCATCTGTGTTTAGAAAGGGGAGTCTGCATCCTGTAGTGTGTTCTCCCAGTTGCCAAAAGGAACATTTCCCTCATACATATTTGCACACACACAATAACCCCCCTCATCCAAACACACACACTTGCCATTTGCAGGATTTAAACCACTACCTAACTATGTTATGACACTTGAGATGGATGCATTAGCAGAGCGCGCTATTCGCATTACTGGGAGGCTTCCCTTCTCCTGCTGTACTTATAGGGTGCTGACATCATCTGTGTTTAGAAAGGGGAGTGTGCATCCTGTAGTGTGTTCTCCCTGTTGCCAAGGGGGACATTTCCCTCTCACAGCCTTTCACACACACAAACCCCACTCACCCACACACACACACACACACACACACACACTGAGCATTTGCAGGATTCGAACCCCTACCTAACTATATTATGACACTTGAGGGAGACGCATTAGCAGAGCGCACTATCCGAATTACTGGGTATCTGTTCTGCACCTGTAGTATTTCTAGGGTGCTGACATCTTTATTTCCACAGAGGTATGTAGATGTAGTACTACCTGTCAGGTGGGGGATAGCATATATATGCATTTGCAGCCACCTACGTCAGGGTCAGATATGCACATCGCACTGGCAGGTTATGTTCTATACCATGCTTTGGGACCACAGGACCTGTAACACACAACACAACCAGTCCAGAACACCACACCCACATCCAGGACACACACTTAGCTTCCCTGGGAACAGTGCCAGGATATGCAGGTATTCACATACACCATTCCAGTTGTTAACATCAGGTACAGGCATATTGTGTGTGAGAACTACTCAGGCCTCTACCACTTTACCCTACCGCCACTACAATTTGAGGGTCCATGTGCTATGGCAGAACCACACACCACAGCCACATGGGTGAATACATATTGCACCTGTCCATCTGCAACGTGGGTACTCACTGTTCCACACCAGAGGTAGACCACCATTGTTGATATCTGCCCATGTCCACCTTTCCCTGGACATCCATATCTCATCTCCACCCCCATGCAAGGTTGTCACTGCACACAAACTGTGTTTAGCACAAGCAGACTCTACTCTTGTGTAGACTGGGGTGGATGACTTCAGAGGACCCATGCTGGAGTGCTATACTGGCCACTCAGCATAATCCTTGACACTTGCATCCTATGAGCATGTGTACAGTTTGCATTGGTCATGCTATCCCACATATACCCATGACTGCTCCACAACAAGACACCTGTCAGCTGTACACCGGCCATATATGCGCCGTTCAACAGACAGAGCGACCTAATACATTGCAGAGCTGTAGCGCACAGAGGGAGGACATCTGTGAACGGATCCAGCACGGCACTTCATTCACACATACTCATTACAACACAGTGTTGACAGTGGAATCATCCAGAGAATGCAGATAGGGCTCCCCTCAGTCTGTTATTGACGGACAGCTACTGTCAGAGATCCTCAGCAACCCTCTCACAGCACACACCGACAACATGGCTGTGGCTTAGCACATTCAATCCCTGAGACCTCCACGGTGCCCCTGCTTGACAGAGGCACAGCTCACTAGCCTCACATGTCGCCTTCTGTGACCTACTTTACAGTGGCACGGTAGCCTACTATCCTGGGGATGCAGATGCCAAGCACACTCTGGCTGAGCTGCCATTCCCTGGGGCAAGAAGCCTAGTATTGACCTCTACACCCATATGTTCAATTGTCGGATGCACAATATTTGTTGTGCTGTTCTACTGTTTGCAAGTCTTTATTGCCATAGCATTCCCTGTTCCTATGACCAACTTGTGTATCTGTGGCAGATGTTTGCATATGACGGCGATCCACTATATCACTTATGTCTCTGTGGTCATTTACTGTGTGCACTGGGCTGATTTCTGTGTTGTGGTTGGTTCCTGGACTGACACGTACAAATACCAGATGTGTGGCCAACTGCTACACGGAGATATGGCCTAAGTGTGTGAGCATACCCAGTTCAGCCTTTCCATGGCATGCTGTCTGACATATGCCTCATTTATCAAAGTGTGCGAGCATGCCCAGTGTGAGCTTTCCATATGTTGTACTCTGAAGTCCAACACATATTTGGGTGTGTGTGACCTTCGACATTATCACATGTTTATGATTGTGTGCTGGGTGTCATGTTGTGTACTAACTGGCCAACTGCTTCATGTCTGCCACAACAGGGATTATACTGTGCCTGCAGGAATTGCATGGGATACTTTGCAGACAGTTCTCAACATACTTTCATGATGACCTAACACTGTAGTACCGTATAGTGTACTGGTTCGGTATTTCACTGTAGTGGACAGTATCCTGGGCTTTAGTCCTATCACTGCTTGACATCTTCATAGTGAGCACGACAGACTGTGTAGGGGCCAGTTGTGCACATATGACCATGTTGCAATATGTTCAGATATGGACTACCTACACCAGGCTCGTCCAACATTGCTAGTGTATTCCACAACATGGGTGGACATTGGCAAACACTAGCGATGTTCCGTAGGCCATTTCTGATGGTAGTCACAGGGTGTGTTTGTCCTTCGACACACATTCTAACTGGAGTTTGCCATTACATATGTCATGGTTGGTATACTGTGCCTCTGTCTACCTCTGACATAACAGTGATACCCAGGGTAGCCTACCATCTCCCATACACTCATCAGGATGCCTCTTGAGGGGTGTCGATATGTGGCACTCTGGCTGACCTGTACCAGGAGTTTACTGAAGTGTGGGGGTGCCTTCTGTGTTATGTATCATTCTGTACAGCTTGTCCTATGTATGTCAGTGCTGGGGTTCAGGTCTCTCATGTGCATAACTCACTGCCATTCAGATTGTACAAGGTGCAACATGTTCATTCATTCCAGGTTGGACATGGCATCATACATCAGGCACAGCTTTCCTGTAGCCGGGAAGGATGGCAGTGTGTGGGTCTGCAGTTTGTTTACTCAGGCAACACATGGCATCTGTTCAGGCTCTTTGCTACCCCTGGTGGGGTACTGTTGTGGACTTTACAGTTGTTGGAGGTGTCTGCTGCGGTATATCCCACAGGGGCTATTGTAGTCAGTTGTGATGCTGATGGAGGATGGCTGCAGAGCCAGAGTGAGTTCCCCTTGTCTACATCTGCCAGCCTTCATGTTTGGGTGGGTATATGATACATGTTTCTGCGAACACTACAGACACATGTTTGTCCAGTGCAGGTTATTTATCACCTTTTGTACCCAGGTCTCACATTACATGTTAGGTGCCTCATGGGTTAACACCTGTGTGGTAATTTGTTGGCACTTACTGTATATCCACAGTGGTTGTCTATACACAGTTCTGCGATTAGCTTGATGACATGGCTATGGCTACAATTGTCTGTTTGTAGGTGGCCCTTTTGTGGGTTGCTTGTGTCAGCTGGGGGTCAGATACGGTGGGCTGTTTGTACCCCTCTGCATACATGCTCAGTCACAGTCCTTCCATGTTGGCCTATACCTATGGGACATGTATACAGAACGGGGGGGGGGGCCAAGACCAGGCCTTGTGGGATGCCACTCATATCCGCTTTGTAGTCTGACATGGATGCATGTCTGACCATGTCAGTTCTGTCCTTGGTCTGCTTTGCAACGCCTCTACTGACATAGGGGTGTATATTTAAGCTGGTGAACATATCCATACTGAACACGTACGGTATTGTCTAGAAGCATGTGCACGGTCCAGCTACGCTGTGTGGACCACATAGCCCTCATCAATGACCTTAATGACTGCTTCAAATGGGTCAGACATGTTTAGGGGCCGGTTCTGCAGTTACAACAGCCACAGTGTGTAGGGTCCGGTATCAGTAGGTCCACATTACCCTTCTGTCTGCGGTACATACTGATCCTTTCCATAGCTGTGCAGAACAAGCTTGTCAGGATCCTGGGGTGGTAGTTTGGAGTATCCATTCAGGCAACACCTTTGTTGTGATGGACCACTGTTGTTGTACACTGCTCTTTGGGTACATACCCTGTGGTAAGGCTGACATTGGCCAGTAGTGTGATTTTGCATTCCATTACTCTTGGGGTCCATGTTGGCCTCAGCACAGGACACCATCACATACCTTTGCTGCTGTGTGTTCTGCTTTGCAGATGATGGCTGTTACGTCAGCATCTGCAATGTCAGGGGACCATCTGCTGGGATAGGTATTTTGCACTCGGGGGGGGGGGTGTTTGCACTGCACCTGACAGGTTGTATGTTAGCAATATGTGTGTGTGTTTGGTATGTTGTGTGTAATATCTGTGTGATTCGGAGCATATCTGTGGATGCCCAACATGGTTCCTACCATCAGTTGGGTAAGCCTTGTGATTATCCTTAAGTGTCCTGTACATGTTGTATCTTCATAGGTTCATGGGTTCATAGTAGGCTAGACACCCTAGGCCATTGGTAAGCCTAGTTAGAGTGTGTGTGTCTTTCGCCACTCCTTGCTATGTTCAATTATGGCCATTTATGAGGTTCTTCACTGTGCCTCTGTCTGGTCGTGACACAGTGGGGACCCCCAGTATACATGTACGGTCATCCATCCACTTGGCAATATTCCTGTTGAGGGGTGTCAGTGAGGGGCTCTGCCTACCATGGATTGGGATCCTGTTTCTGGGTGTGGGGAGCCTATGGGTTATGTATCTGTCCCTCCAGCACATCTTATTTCATTATGTGTTGAGGTTGACATCTGTGACTCTCACAGCTCCAATGGCTTTGATTTCCTGTGGTGTAGCATGTCCATTACTCCTGTGTTGGACATGGCCTGGTACAACAGACATACAATGCCTCTGTGTAGGCAGTGTGTGACTGCAGTCAGCTGGGGTGTCTACAGCCAGGCAGCATATGACATATATTTCGCACCCTTTATCCTGTTGGTGGGGTAACTATGAGGTCTTCCGAACCGCTGCAGGTGTCACGTATGGTACATCCCATATGAGTCATTGTACTAGATTATGGGTCTGATAAGGGAACAGTACAGCGGCACAGTGACCTCTGTTGATGTTGGTGTGAATCCTTTCATGATACGGTGTCCAGTATCAACAGTCTTCATAGCCACATTGGCATTGTGGCTGTCACATGACAGATTAATGTCGACCTGTGTCCCTAGGTCCCTGATGACTCCTTGCATACATAATGGTTTGACACCTATGTGGTACTTTGTGTACCTTGTCTGGTATTTGGTGGGACATCCATACTGTCCAGTGTCTTCGGATGTCTGGGTGGGGTTCTTGTGTGTGAGAGTGTGGTCTGTCGCATGCTACAGACTGTACAGCAGTTTTGACTACAGTTATGTGCACATGGGTGGTGTCCGCTGCTTTGTGCATTGTCAGTTACCTGGCTATATGGGTGTCTGTGCTGCATATGGATACTCCCCCTCCTTTGATGTCTTGGTGCAGGTGTTGGGGCCATAACACATGGTATGTGGTATAACCTAGTAGTGCTGGTGTGGTATCACTAGGCCTGCAGCAGGCTTCTGTCACTGGACAGGCATCAATGTTCTCCATAATGGAAAGTGCCTCAGGGGCATGCATATTGCAGTTTACACATCTGGCATTGGTCAGCATTACCCTTATGTTTCCTACCACTTATGTTTTCTAGGGTGGTGGGTAGTCTTTTTGGCCTTGCCTACATATGGCTCTATGGAGGCGGCAAAGGCCTTATCCAGTATGGCTACATACAAGCAGCTTACTCTACCCTTTCCCTTGTTCAGTCTGGTGAGTGGTACAGCTGTGTTTCTGCCTATACAGACACCTATTACAACTGTATCAGGCATTTGTTTCTCCTTCGGGCTTGTGACTGTTTGGCACACCAGCTTTGCGTACTATTCGTTTCATGTGCTATGTTTGACGGTTGTGGTTGCTTGTGATCTACTTTGGAGGCGTCTGTTGGTGTGGTGTGTTTGTAATTAAGGCCTCCAGGAATATTTGTCTGTGTTTATGTGTTTGGTTTACAGTTGTGGTAGGTCTATGTGGCACTGGGTTTGTGGTGTATGTGATTACCTTCTCCTCCTGACTAGTGTTGACAGTACTGACTTGTTGGACCTCAACCTCTGCTTTGGATACATGGAAGCATCTATCACATATGTTTGTATTTATTCGGGGGTGTTGTGGTTGTCTGTGTACTTGGTACTGGTGTCACATTGCCTCTCGATTCATAGGTTATACTTGTTGTGGCTGGACTTAGTGGATTGTATGTGTGGACATATGTTGTTGCCATACTACTGGTCAGTGATTACTTCCCTTTTTATGTTTGCTCTATCATGTGGTATCTTCCTCATTCTCTTGCATGGTTTGGTAATGGCTGGAGCCCAGCATGCCAGATGTCTGCGTGTATGGCATTGTGTGTTGTTGTTATTTGTGAGTGCATACTCCAAGCATTCCTGGCTGTGTTCATGGAATGCCTGTATAACATGTTCTGTGGTGTGTCCCATATTCTGCACTTGCACAGGGCCTTTTGTGGATTCAACATCGGTTTTGAGGGCTGCAACCTATACTTTATACATGTTTTTCACTGTGGTATTCTGGCCAGGGACTGGGGTCAGGGTGTGTATATCCAGTGTGCTTACTCTATGGTCTGGTCTTACCAGTCAGGGGTACACTTCTTATCTTGCCATCCAGTACACATGTTGCTGATTATCACATCCAGTATGCTTACCCCTCTTGTGGGGGTAGTACATTGTTCCTGGGCAGTTTGGTTTATGGAATCTGGGTAATTTTCTCCTACTGTGTTGATGCTAGTACAATGCTACCGGTGTATGTCTGGGTATTTTCAGTCGAGCAATATAATGTGGTTTGGGGGGCTTGACATATTCATGTATTCCGACATAGGCCAGGTGCTGTTCCTGGTATTAGGACAGTGGTCTGCAGCAGGCTATATACTGCGAGGCAGTTTTAGCCATTGGTATTTGACCATGGATATTCCATGCTGCTTCTTGTTGTGGTACCAACATGGGGGTGTGGTTATCCTTGCCATTTCTTGCTAGTCACCCTCCTTTTGTAGCTTGTTCCATGTTTTGCGGCTGTACAGCACAGTATGAGGTGTGACCTGGTAGTGTTAGGGTGCTGCTGTGAGCCTTGCCCAGTTCTCTATTACAGGACTGGTATCTACATTCTCCTTACTGTGTGCATTTACACTTCACACATCTTGCTGTTTGTACATCTGTCATGGGGTAGTATTACATCTAGGTTCATATCCCTTGTAGAACCTATGAGGTTGGGTTTGTGTTTTGAGACTTACCTATTCAGGGCATGCTGTGGGTACTGACAGCCTTTGCCAGTATCCATGGGGCATGGCATGATAGGTGCATGCCACCCCTAGCAGGTGGTGCATCATGTCAAACTCCGCATATCTTCCCAGCCTGTAACACATTGGCTCCCCTTTGACTGACTGCATTACTTCAGCCAATTATTGTACTTGATCTTCTTGTCTTCATAGTGTGGCATCATGCTTGGTGAGGGTGAGATGTTAGGCAGGGTCTTCATGTTTGCATATACTAGATGGTGTTACATTGCTTAACACATGGCAATTATGCCTCAGGTGGTGCTGCAGGGCTGCCTCTGTCGGATGCACATACTACACTCCCTGTACATGTTTGAGAGCAGGTTGTGTCATGTTAGGCATCCCCGTTACTATATGAGTGAGTCAGAGAGGGGTATCATTCCCAGGGTTCCTACTGTGCCAGTGTATGTGCTATGCGTTGCCTCTTTGCCAAGGCCAGGGCATACTGGGCACGCCTCCTTCTGCCTACTGGGACAGGCTCAGGTTGTTCCTCCTCCGAGTCACGCTCTGCCTGTGATGGCCTTGGCAATGGTGGGGGGCTGTTTGGCCCGGCCCTATGCTGGTCCTGCTGCAGCTGTTTTCAAAAGATCATATTATGTAGCATAGCACATACCATGACGATTTGGGTACATGTAGTTGGTGTGTACTGCAAGGCTCCACCAGATGTGTCCAGACACCGGAACCGTGACTTGAGCAGCCCAAACACACGCTCTATCACATTACGTGTTTGTGCGTGTGCCTCATTATGGCGTTCCTGTTCAGGTGTGTGTGCGTTTCTGATGGGTGTCATCAGCCAAGGCTCCAGTGCATAACCTGCATCCCCCTCTAGATGTCCGTGTGGGATGTCCCCATTGGCAAATGTCTGGTACAGCTGTGTCAAATGCCAGATGTGGGAATCGTGATAACTCCCAGGGCAGCCAGCACACGCATTCATTATTATGCCCTGGGCATCACACACGACCTGGCAGTTGATGGAGGGGAAGCCCTTGCGGTTAATGTAGGCCCTACCCAGCTCACCTGCTGGTGCTTTGATGCGTATGTGCGTGCAGTCTATAGCACCCAGTACCTCAGGGTATTCCGCTATTTGCTGGAAGAGACGCATATTGCTGGCCAATACTTCACGGGCATTGGGGAAATATACATGATCACCAACATGTGCTGACATGGCATCCAGGAACTGGTGTAGTACCCTGGAGGCTGATGCCTGTGATATCCCCATCATATCGCCAGTTGGGCTCTGGAAGGTACCTGTTGCTAGTATTCTTAGGCCAACACATACCTTGGTTTCCACTGGGATGGGTTCCCCTCTGTTGGTTCTGTGTGTGAGGCGTGGCCTGCACAGCTCAACAATTTGCTGCAGGAGCTCTCTGTCCACTCTATAGTGCTCTACTATCTCCAGCTCATGTAACCCGTGGTAGGTGACCCTGGGCCTGTACACTCTTCTCCGTCTCCTCACTGTGGGTTGTCTGGCACCATCTGCATTGTCACCACCCTCAGCAAGTCGCCTATGTCTCATTATGACAGCTATGGCAGCCCCTAACATTTCTGCTCTGAGTGAAGCTTTTTCAGTTTTCACTTCTATTAGCTTACTCCTGTCTTGTAGTGTCTCTTAATGGAAACATCCTGCACTACTGTTTGCAGAGTTTTAAGTGCTGGGCTGGGCTACTATTCTGCCTGTGTAATTGCCTGCTTCTAATTGTATTCACCTGCTAGCTTCAGCAGTTATCCCTGCTAGCTTCCTATTATTTCTGTTGCTTCCTTTTTCCTCTCTGTTTCCTCAGGGGGGAGCAACTTGCATACTATCTGAAACACGCTCACAGTGGCTTACACGCGCGCACACGTGCTTACACGGTTCAGAATCTACTTATTCGGGTTTAAACGCACGTACACCCGTGCAAACACTGTTACACGTCTGCCAACAGCCTCCAACATACTCAGCCTGCCTTACACGCGTGCACACCCGCGCAAACAGTGTTAAACATCTCCCAACACGCTCCCACATGCTCAGACTGCCTTACACGCGCGCACACTGTCCTACTCACCCGTCATGGCGTGCACACGTGCGCATGCACGGCCAGCAAGAAACTTTGGTGTAGGTTACAGTGTACACCTTCCATTTCTTGACTTTCCATGGCTTATCTAGTGGCACACCACTTTCCATGATCTGTGCCTGTCATCTGTCATGTTACACTGGCCTCCAATGAACTGCATTTCTTTCTACCATTCCCCCCTGTGATGTCACCTATCTCCTACTCTATTCCTCCCCCTTTTGTATCTCTTACACTACTCAGACTGTTCTCATTTGGTATGTGACTGTGAGATTCAGTATCCGAACCCTCATTTACATGAGATTGCCTACTAATGCTTAGTTACATGTCTTAGACTCAGCTTCCCCCCTTAGCAACCACTACACGGTGGCCATGTTGGTTTTAGTCTGCTGCTCCCTGCATTATCATTCCATGTATTGCATGAAACCCACATTTGTGGGTTTATAACCTTCTTTTTCATGGTTTTATACAGCGTGGCCCGTTTGCGCGGGGCTGCGCTGGGTTTAAACATGGGCGATCGCCGAAATTTTTTTTTTATATTTTTAATAGTTTTGCATTGGGTTATCTTGCCAATGGCCACATATTTGGCCATTGGCATGCTGCCTGAATCATATGCAACCTTTTTTTGGAGCTGACATCGCTCCGTTGTGGATTTTTCAGAAATGTACTCAGTTGTCAACTGAGTACATTTCTGCAGCTAAAACGTCTCCTACACGGACTGGTTTCTGCTTCGTGGATCGCTAATATACCTCATTTGCATACCTTTCAGATGCAAGTGAGGTATTTAGCATGTTCACGCCCAGTCCGTGTAAGAGACGTTTTAGCTGGTCTCTTACACGGAGTTTAGGGCTGTTCCTGGATCGCGAGGCTTGCATGGAGTGTTGCACGTCTCTTACACTCCATGCAAGCCTTCGTGAATCCTGCCCTTTGTTTCTGCCTGATTTCTGTCTGTCAGTACCACAGTGTTTTACTAGCTCTCAAAGATTTTGTAGGGTGGTAGAACAATTCAGACTCCAACACTTTTTTTTCTCTAACTGGTAGCATGTGAAACAGATAAAGCTTTATACATTACAAATAATTATGATTGTGTCTCTGATCATAACAAGCTATTTTCTGAACATGGATGACAATATTCACTACTTGAACTTTACTTTTGAGGTGAAATTCATAGCATCAAAGTCTCAAACACATAATATGCCGGTTGTGATAGGGGACCTTAGCATAAACCTCTATTTTGAGGTTTGGGTAGTAAAATCCTGAAAATTTATATAGTTTTCCTTGGTTAAAAACTACTTAGCACTAATCTGAACTGCAAATTCCATACCCTTACTTCCATGTGACAAACAATAGAGACAAGAGATAAATACATTTTAAAAGCTGTTAGAACTTCACTCTAACAAACTTATAAACAAAAAATGTGGAAGAACTAAGTGTCTAAAGGCTTTTAAAGCTATTTGTTCTTCAGAGTAATACTTTGTTTCTGCCTGATTTCTGTCTGTCAGTACCACAGTGTTTTACTAGCTCTCAAAGATTTTGTAGGGTGGTAGAACAATTCAGACTCTAACACTTTTTTTTCTCTAACTGGTAGCATGTGAAACAGATAAAGCTTTATACATTACAAATAATTATGATTGTGTCTCTGATCATAACAAGCTATTTTCTGAACATGGATGACAATATTCAATTCTTGAGCTTTACTTTTGAGGTGAAATTCATAGCATCAAAGTCTCAAACACATAATATGCCGGTTGTGATAGGGGACCTGAGCATAAACCTCTATTTTGAGGTTTGGGTAGTAAAATCCTGAAAATTTATATAGTTTTCCTTGGTTAAAAACTACTTAGCACTAATCTGAACTGCAAATTCCATACCCTTATATATGAGAGTAGATGGTTCCACCAAGAAGATGTATCCCCCATCTATGCAGCTATTTCTTAGAAGACCTGTTCAGGTGAGTGTGGATACATGAGTATTCCGGGGAGACAGGAAACTGAGTACTGTGTGAAAGCTACAATTAAAAAGTATGATTCATTAAGCATAGTTAGAAAGCTGAAAGAAAAACACAAATCCAATCCCAGACCTGCACAAAGAGTAAGGGGTAAAAGTCTTGGACCTTGAGGATGTATGTCATCATTATGAGGGTAGTTATTACTGGGGAGAGAGGTCTGCCATGAGGTTCTAGGAATCCATATTCTAATTAAAAAGCAGTAAGTGGAGTCATAGGCCAAAGTAAGATATACACAGTGGAATTATAGAGGAAGTTCTCAAAAGATGCTGGGTAGAAATCCACAAGATAATTCAGAGGGCAGAAGCTAGAGGATGAGGACTCATTAAATTTTAGTGAACCATATGAGTGTTATAGTAGCAAAGATCGATGTGCAGAGGGTATATCATCATTATCAGCAGCTAACTACACATGTACTATAAAGGAGAGGAAAATAAGAAGAGACACTGAGCTACCATGGACTCAAATTATAATTAAAGATGTAATGACTGAAGGGAGCAGGTAGGACTAGACACAAATGTTTTACTTCTTGTATCTATTGAATATATCCATCCATCCATCCATCCATCTACAACCCCTTTTCTCAGTTTTACACATGGGGTTGGGGTGTCACCTCAACAGAGACAATCATCTATTGCCAAGGTTTGCACTGCCAGGTGGCTAGCCCTGCCATGGCTGTTCTTCTATACTACACACTTGCATGCACACTTACATGTTTTGGCCAATTTAGCATGTCCAATACACCTACTGCATGTCTTTAGAATTTGAAGGAAACTGAAGCACCCAGAGGAAAACCACACGAATACAGGGAGAACATGCAGACTCTGCACAGAAGGTACCCCAGTCGAGAATTGAACTGGAGAACCTCTTGCTGTGAGGTGACAATGTTATTGACTTTGCCTCTGTGCCACCCCATCTATTGAATATATATGCTCATAAGTATGAGATGCCAATTTTCTAGTAGTTTAACCAAAATAAAAACTTAGGCAAGTCAAGCACGTAGAACGGCCAAAGTTTTCTTTTAAAAGAGGCAGGTCTATTAAGAATAAACTAGAAAATGTCAGTTTTACAAAAAGGCCTTATAACAGTGCTAAGACTAAGGGCACATTTATATGTGTAAGATGCAGTATGCATAGATATATTAAAAACCCACTTTGCATCTTCCCAACATTGACAAAATTTATGGAACAAACAGTCACTGTACATGTGAGTCTAAGAGAGCTGTTTAGGTGGCTACTTGCTTGACTTGCCAAAGGTTTTATGTGGTAAAACTACTAGACATTTGGCACATATGAGCATGTATATTCAATATGTACAAAAGCTGAAGCAAATTCTTTGCACAATCCGTAGAATTCACACCTCTTAACCGCTTAGCACAAGAAATCTGGACAAAGCCAAAAATAATGGGGGGACAAAGGCCCTAAAATCAGGAAAAAAAAAAATAAATATTGCTCTTATAAACTTAGAAACTTGCTAGAATAAAATGTGTTGTGCTACCATCCATTTTCTGAAGGATGTGAAGTCAGAAACTCAAATGTCTGTCATTATTTAGTGATTCAATCCTCACTGATTTGCTAGAAAACCACAAATTTTATGGGGAGCAGACCAATAATATTTAGACATTCTGCAAAAATTTGGACAGCTGAGAAGTATGGTAAAATGTCAAGAACTTAAATAAGTTTTGCTCTTCACAAACAATGTGGAGAGCTTGATTTTGAATTACAAAGAAAGGAACTATACTTGAAATTCTGATTATAAGGCAGATAATGCTCCTGGGTTAAATGAACAGATTAATATTAAATGTTTTCTCTGGGAACCCGTTCTTTAAGATAAATAATGATTTTTAATCACTTATTCAGGTATTAGATTTAAATCTTGTAGCTCATATTTCAGTGGTTTTATACATGATATATTTATCCATTTGATTTAACTTCTGACGTCCTGTGGTTTATGTCATGTGATGTGAAAAAGTATAAATTGGGGTCAGCTTTTATAAATGTTACTTCTGAGGAAGTATGTTTGAATTCTAGATGAAAGCACTAAACATTCATTATTTAGCTCCACGTATTAAAGTGTCATTTTTTATTTGCTAATTATTTAACCAACTATTTATTTATTTTCTCACTAGGAATTCTTGTTCTAACTTCTCAACTTAATTCCACTGAAAGATGTGCTTGTCATCCATACCTCTGGTTAAGTTTCATCTTAGTGTATTGCATGTGAACCAGTGGAAAGGCCATCCTTACTTTGCAGGACTTGAATTGTTCTTTAGAACACTTAATTAGCTCTCCTTTTTAAGTTATCTGTTTTGCTTCTTTGCATTTTCTTATACGAAAGGCAGAAAGGTTTCTGAGCTGTAAGCTTTGATGTGCACTTCATCTCTTACAGTCCTTCATAAGAACAGGGTGGCCACTTTTACCATTCCATCTTTTGTGACAAAAAGTTATATTTAATTTGATATACTTCTGTCCTCCTCCTCAAAGCCAAGGTGAGAAACTGCTACATTTTATTAATCCTAGAAGGCAAAAATTAGAGTTATGCTTCTAAGACCAAAGATACTAGAAAACTTGACTCATATTTTATTTTGCTTCTCACTAAAAGTCAGGGACTTTGGTGGGTAAGTAGGGGGGGGGCTATATTTCCATGAAACTTTATTAATCGAACCTAATACAATGAACGTTCACTTCAACAAATGCCTTACTCAGGGAAAGGAATGAGTTGGCCATCATAAGAAATATGCCCTTTTCTCCACTGTAGTGTGGTCTTGGAGTTGGTATATATAGTTGGGGGGTGGGGGGGCTCACTTTTCAAATTATATATGCTTTTGCTATGACATGCTAACAAGTCTATTGAGGGTCTGCAAAGGTGCATTTGAAGAGGACAGGAGGTCTGGCTGCCTGACTTGGCAGGATATTTGCTGGTAAGATTTATGTAGCAGTAACCTATTCATACTTGTACGAACTGGATTGTCAGTTTAAGGAAAGAGGGGATTTTTACTATAACAGTCCTTTGGGGATGTTGACTGAGGTTTCCTTGTGTGGCTTTGAAGTATAGCCTGGTAATCTCCTAATAAGGACTGAAAAGACAGAAACAATTAAATGATTACGTACAGTACAGTAGTGTGAGATACTCACCACAATAACAGATGTTAGACATCATTTTTGTCTTTTCGGTATTATCTCACTGTGTTCATTCTTCATTGTCCTACTGTTATGGCAACTAATGTCAGGTTAGAGTCCATGTTGTAGTTGTGCTTTAATGTGTTTGACAACATGACTGAATGGGAGTGATGAGGTTCTCTGAGACCCATATCAGGTCTTTTGAGTACTGAATGCTGAAAGCTGAGGCAGTAATTTAGGCCATCATGTAATGGCTGCCTATACAATGTATTCCTTTTCCTGTTACCAAAATACACATTAGCAAAACTGCATAATTTGTGTAACATGGCAGTGTTTTTTATAATGCAAAGGAAAAATTGTGTTTTTTTTTTTTGTAACCCTTTACCTATAACTGTTGACATCTGCCTTTCCCTTATTAGGACATTCATTCCCCTCTCATTCCCCTCTTTATTATCTAGGGAGGGAAGCCAGAATAATTGTGCTGAAACCCTGCAGGTGGACCTTCCCTCTGAAGTGAGAGACAGTGACTATACTGTCTATTACCCCTAGGGGGACCACCCCCCCCTTACTTGTCCAGACAGTAGTCTGGCTGAGTCCTGCTGTAACCATGCAAATGGGCTCTTGCTTTCCAGGGAAACAGCAACCTTGTCTATTTTTTCTAAGACTGGGGGGTACAGATATTGCATATGTACAGCTAAGGAGAGGAATTTTTTTGGTATACAGGAAAAGGGAATCCTTAAGTGGACAAAGCTAGCATGACGTCACAGGCACCCCTGCTCATGACACCAGCTTCTTCATGCCTCCCCTAGCAACTGAAATGAAAAGTTGACTGTCTGCAGCCAGGGAATAATGCTCTTGTCTCTACCAGGACATGCACCAGCCTAAGACTGTACCCAGTCTCTTCTCATGGGAAGGAAGAGCTGACGTAAGACACTCCATCTCACTCTCCTGCCTGGCTCATCCAGTGTTCAAATCATTAAATCAACTCAGATTGTCTGGATTGTGGTCATGGCTCCATCTCTTTATGCCATGGAGCTAGGCAGAAAGGTAATGTTTCTGTGACAGGCACCTTCTCTATGTCTTACCAATGGTGGTGACAGAAACTTACCTCTAGAATGCACTGCTCTTATGGATGAAGGGTTGAAGGTCTGTTGCTATTTTTGTCATGAAACAAGAGTATGTTGGTAGTCAGGCTATACCTCCAAAAATTGAACTGAGGCATCCTGGGCAGGTGACAAGCATCCTAGGTATCCCATTGGAGCTGGTAAGTTTCCACTGTTTGAAAAAAATCTGAAACAAGAGTGTAAGCACTTGGAAAAACACATGTAAACAAAGAAGAGGCAGAAATAACATCAAACATCAATTGCTGAATGCCTAGATTCATATTTGCCCTTTGGACTGCATCATGAATGCAGAAGAAGGGCATTTTAGCTGCAGTGTTGGCAGAATTGGAATTCTAACATAGAATCTCTCCTGCATCAGCAGTTACTGAACTGCAGCTTAGTATCTTATTCACATGAGAAATGCAGTGCACAGAGACCAAAGGAAGGGGGTGTAGGAATTTGCAGAGAAATGGCTAGCAGTGCACATACCCTTACAGCCTGTGCATCCTAACTGTACATAGGGCCTTTGGTGGTGTGGAACTGCAACAAGAGATGAAGGGGTAGATGGCGCACCATATAAAAACCTTAGTCTCTTGTCGATACATAGGGTATTCAGTGCAGACCTGTCAAAGATGAATTGATGGCCAGGCACACATTAGCATGGTGTGTATGTCTTACATGTACATATCACAAAAAGGGACAGGAGCATGTCTGCAGAGCATGTTAAGTTATATGGCATATTATGACAACCTGTGCACTCAACCTCTCTGGAGTATAACCACTGTCAGGGAGGTAGAAATGTCCTTTCATACTTACCTTACATTTGCCTCATTGGCCACTTATGTGTGTCTCATCATTAAGGCCTCACTGTTCTGCCATGTTAAATTTCCCTTCTGGCCTATATTAGGGACATAACAATATATAGATGCACTAAGTTATCTGTGCATTGACAGCAGCAAGGCAACAAGTAGTATATTTATATATACATAATTACATACATACGAGTTTAAGTATTTTGGCCCAGTACATCTAGTCAATCAGTTACTGAGGTGTGCATCAGAGTGAATGCAGAGGGGTACAAATGCAATGCTTGGGAGTTCCACTATTTGTTTGTTTCCTTTTGGATCTGAATTATTGTGCAGGTTTGTTAGAGGAATTAGGGGTTGTATGTAGAGATAATGAAGGGGTTTGATTTGTGCTTAAGGCTTTAGGGCTATATTAGTGGTATTGTCATGTTTTACACAGCACCAGCATTTCCAGCATTTACTTTTTTGTGATGTAATACTGGTAATGCTTGTATTTAATGAATGCAGACAATGGCTTTGTGAGTGTCCTTTGGCAGTAAAATTGGGGGTTGTAGGTAGTACCTGCTTAGGAGGTTTAATGGTCTGTGACATTTGTGACAGAAAGAAAAGGCAAACTGACAACTGTCTGATTTAAACATAAACTGATATATGTCTCAAGGCAATGAACAATTGGCAGTTGGCATCTATCATGTAAGGTGTGTGTGTGTGTGTGTGTGTGTGTGTGTGTGTGTGTGTGTGTGTATGCGTGTGTGTGTGTGCTTTGTTCACAGACTGTTACTGTTATAATGATTACCTTTGGTAAATGTACATCCCAAACAGGGGAGTATCATCAGTTGGGTTTACACACCTCTGCAGGTGCACTATACATCTGTTTCCACTTTCTGCAGCCACACTGTATATCTGTTTCCACTTTCTGCAGCTGCACTATATATCTGTTTCCACTTTCTGCAGCTGTACTATATATCTGTTTCCACTTTCTGCAGCTGCACTATGTATCTGTTTCCATGTAGACTTCTGGTATACTGCACCATCATCTGGGAATTGCTCTAGCTGTGTTATTTATCCTGTGATGGCCATTCGTATTTGCACTGTCTTTGTCTATGTATCTGGTGTGCAGTAATGGATCTATGGCATTTAGTCAAACATTTAAATGTTCTAAACACATGAAACATTGACTCCAAAAGACAGAAAAACGTTTAACCGAAAAATAAATAAAAAAGTTTTAGCTGCCCCCCCCCCCCCCAAGTGCCTCCCATCCCCCTGGTACTTATATATACCAACTCCACAATTGCACAATAGTGAGGAAAGAGAAAAACCATACTCCTGGTCTGCCACAGTCTCTCACGTACAAATGTCATCACTCTTCTTCTGCTAGGTAGCGACCAGACTCATAATAACTAATCAAACTTACTATCATCTTAATGGAAAACATTGTAAAGCTTAAGCTGACACTGCAAAACATTGGCTTTGACTATGATGGCTAACAAATGCATTTTTGCAGTGGGGAAATACCATCGTAATCAAAGGTTCAAGAGTGTGAAATGTTGACTTTGAATGAAAAGTAATAAAAGTGTTTTGGGTGAATTCCTCCATACCAAGTTTCTCCAAATACACTAACTCCAAGATTGTTCAGCTTTGGTAATAAGGGAAAAGTTGCTTAGCCACAAAGTCCCGTAATCTTGATAAATTCAGGTTGCAACTGATACTGTGTAGTTTATTTTATACTGTTGCATGACACTGTAAATCATTTTTTGTCTCAACTTTTTTTTCTGCTGTGCTGAAACATGTCAGTGTATAACACTTTTGTATTAGCTGTCTATCTTAATCTTTGTATAACTTCTCTACTGTCATTGATTGTCAATAATTGTGGAGTTTTTATCCATGGGTCTCCTTTGAAAATGGGCTCCTGGCCCAGTCGGACATTACCTGGTAAACAGATGTAAATAAATAAATAAATGAATAAAAATATGTAGACAAATGGGTTTGAGTAAAAAAAATTGGTGTCGCCCATCCCAAGCAAATTAATGCCAATGCAATCCACATAGCCTGTGGTTGCCAGGCTGTTTTCATTGCTCTGGCAGAACATATCATGTCTCTAAATTTTGCTCATGAGGAGTTTTTCACACATAACTAAACTATCCTCAGGGAATCCCATCAGAGTGATGTTTACTGTTGGCAGCTATCCCCATAAGAGTGATGTTTACTCTTGGTAGCTATCAACTTTTAGCAGAGCTAAAAAAAATAATTGAACTGTTTTGCAAATCTAAGGAAAAAAACAAAACAAAAGTCAGAACAGTATAAATTGATGTCAACACTGTTTACAGAAAACTGGATAAAACGTGTTCATGTATGACTTTGCTGTATTACAGATGTGCACATCTATTCACCATATTTGACACTCTTTACAAAACTAACATCAACTACTACCATCAATCTCTAACATCCTTGTTTCTCACTATGCCTACAAGCATTTCACTAATATTTATTCTTCCCTCTAGATCTACTACTCCATATAAACTATTTACTGGTCTCTTATTGTTCATATATTATAATCTTTCCAATTTGGTTCTTGCCATTTTAATGACTAGTACATTTATACTGATATTGTATGTTACACTTTTGATCATCTACGTGGAGCTTTTCTCTCAGGGCCTCTGGTGAAAAGGGGTTTTGCCAGTCAGGCTTTCCCAGTAAACAAAAACAAATAAATAAGTAACTAAAATTAGTTGTGAAGGCTCAGGATCCAATCCTAACTACCCTTGCTGAACAAAAACTGCATAAAGTATGCTTTGTTTTTCATCAGACTCATTTTTTGAGCTGCATCCCTATTTCCTCAGTTGATACTGCAAAAAAGTAATATGAGTCTATTGATGCTAAATTATGCATAGATATTTCTTGTCCTATAAAATCTGTTTTCTTATGGCTGCAACAAACACTGTAACAAGCTAAATGCATCATTATGTAATACCATGGAGCTTGCTCATTATATATTGTAGTCTTCTTAAAAATGATAAAATTATATAAAGCTGAAAAACAGTTACATGCACACAGGTGCAATTCACCAGCAATATCAGGCAGCCCTTACAGCATGAAATCATGAACACTAGGGAAAACAGTAAAAAGCACGTAGAATGATAATGTGCCAAAAGCTGCAGCACTCACCCTTGGTACTCAATGTACTTGTAAATTATTCCTGCAATAGCAAGAGCCACTAAAGCATAGTACCACGAGGAGATGAACATAATCGCCAAACAAAGACTCATTCCCAGGAATGACAGGGTCCTGTATAGTGAGAGAGAGAAAGGTTTTAGAAACATTTGGCTATTTATTACATTTTTTGTTTATTGGCTCAATACATCAGACAATAAATATCAATTTACAGCACAACCCTAGCGAACTACAGTAGTGTACTATAGAGTTGATATAATGAAACAAGAACTGATGTTTAAGCCCAAATGTACTGTCAACCACACAGAAAGGCTCATAATATTGATGCAAAGCAAGGGTAAAGCACCAGACATGATCAGCAGGTGAATAAATACTTGCCCAAGACAAAAATAGAAATGCTGCAAATATAACCGCGGTGGTGCAGCAGTAGCATTGTCGCCTCACAGCAAGAGGTTCTCCTGTTCGATTTTTGGCTGGAGCACCTTCTGTGTGGAGTCTGCATGTCCTCCCTGTGGTCGAGTGGCATTTGAAAGACATGTGTGAATGGGCGTGCCTTTGTTGAAGGTTGGGGGTCGGGCTGGCACCTTGGCACCATAAAAATTGACTGCCAATCATTAGTGGACTGGAGTTCTGCTGTGGTGACCCCTAACTGAGAAAAGCTGAAAGAAAAACAAACACACACACACACACACATATATATATATATATATATATATATA